>NW_020654051.1:7369455-7391701 GCF_003589595.1 Hyposmocoma kahamanoa | reverse complement strand
ACAATAGCTGGTCGCTAAGCAACGGACTACATAGTGTTGTCCTAATAAAAAGCACCATACTACGTATGCAGTGTTGCGTGATTGTCACAATCAGAACGGGTTAACATGAAAATTACAAAACTACACAAAACATTTCAAATTACAAAAATAGACAAACATTACAAAATAAAAAAAAAACGTTAGGACTACAATATAAATAAACGTTACTAGAAAGCATAACAGGCAAAAGAAAGTTACGTATTCAACACTTACCAAACAAGTGGGTTTAAAAACACTAAAGATTTAATAACTTTAAATTACAAAAAAACTATGTATTTCGCGGAGACCGCATAGGAAAAAGCTATTATTAGAGAAATGAGCGTGCGTCTCTCGCTAATCGGAGTGCGCCGTTGACCAAGCGATAGCGGAACCGCGGCTTGCCTGATCAGAGATGGAAAAACTGTTTATTTTTTTAAACGTTATGCTTTTTAAAAAAAAGCGTGCTTTTTTAAACGCTTTTTAGTTTGAAGCTAACAAAATCCTTCAGAAAACGTTTAAGCGCATAGACTTTATGTTTAAAAAAGCTTGCAACGTTATGTTGTATTAATTTGTTTAGAAAACATAGATGGCGCTACTTGAAACTTAGACACGTTGTAAAAAATGAAATTGTTGAGTACCTATAGAACTGACCAGTGACCAACGATTACGTTTAAAATGAAATGCATGCTAATGCGCTTATTTTTAAAAGCAGACCTTTGAAGTGCTTTTCGCTTAAACGCTCACTTCTATGCCTAATAATATAAACACATAAGAAATATTTGATGTATCGTTTGTGTATAAGTGGATTTTGTATGTATATGTGGCCTAATTCGGTTATACTTTTTGAAATCAGTTCCAACTTTATAGTTAGGAAATAAGTAGTTTTTTCTTTTCTTTTTATATATAATTAAGTTTGTTTGATAGTTGAATGGTGTTTGCATACATAACATAATATTATCAATTAATTATAAATAAATTAACAATAGGTATAGATATAGTTAAGCATCACACATTTTGTCACATCATAAATTCTTTGTACTCATATTGCGAATTTAAATAAGTCAATGTTTTTGTAGTATTAGTTTAGTGCGCCTGTGACGCACTCCCTGGGCTCCGCATAATACCAGCGACGTGGCTGTTCTCAGCCACGGCACATGCTGAGCGGTGCCCATTCAGTATCAGTAATTTTAGTTTTAATTTATTTTTATGTACATACAATTTAAAGGTACTGAATAAATGTTTCTTTCTTCTTCTTCTTCTTAATACCCCGCAAGGGGGGTGAGGAACCGAACCAGTTGTTGCCTATAAAAAGAGGGCTCGCGCGCCGCTTGAGATAATGTACTATATTGATATTCCTAACTATATATTCCACTGCTGGACACAGAACTCTTCCAGATACATTTTTAACAATAAATACAATAAATAAAATAATTATTAATTTACAACGTTACACCGTATCCGGTTGTCAAAGGGAAGTACATCATCATGTGAAAACCAATGTTTCGCCAAATGTTTTAGTGAATTATTCGCTTGAATTGTAATGAAATGGACAAAAATATTGACAGTGAGAACAATTAAGTATTTATAAAAATGCGTTGCTGCAGCATTAAGGAGTGCGGCAGTAGAAAAAACGGAAATCAACCGAATGTTACATTACGCTGGCATGTGTTATTTTTCTGTCTATAAATCATACAATAGCCCAAATATCTCATACAATTAGACTCATTTAAGTAGTTTATTCATAAGTCTTGCCGAATTTTGGTTTGGCTACTACATATTGCCTGTTTGTTAATGTATTTTGATGATTGTTGATAACGATTACTTTGAGATAATGTTGTTCTTGTAAGCATAAATAAACATAAATAAATAAACATATTATCGATATTTTGTTATTAAAACAACTGACTACGAGGTTTTTATTATTTCATTATTATTTTTATTTTTAAAGGTTACATTTAACAGGTACAATAAGAAAAAGTAAGAATGGTTGAAAATTATAGGACTGCCGAATTTAAACATAGGATCAAATGCCAATTATCGTTTGGTCGTCTCATTTTGAAGAGGCAATGAATGTAGCTATAATTACATACATGAAATATATTACATGATAATGCAATTCCATCGTTACTTATATAACTTTATATTTAATTTTGATTGACAAGACTCATCACTAGGTACGACTGCCCGCAGAATCCACGTCAATCCAAGACGAGTCACATGGCAATGGTGAGTTTTCCTAATTTTTCTAGTAGTCAACTGGATTGTAGCCTATTTGAAGCAAACAGATTAAACAACTATAAAGCTACGAGAGCTAAAGAGCTTCTAGAATTCGTATATTCTGATGTTAGTGGACTAATGAGTGACAAATCTTTCGGAGGTTTTCGTTTTTATATTACATTTATCGATGACCATTCACGAAGAGTGAGGTTTTTGAAAAAATAAAGGAGTTTAAGAAAATTGCAGAGACTCAAACCGGAAAGAAGCTGAAGGTGTTGAGGACAGATAATGGAGGCGAATACGTTAATATGAAAGTCGATAAGTTCCTGAGAGAACATGGTATTAAGCGACAACTTACGATTGCATACACATCGGAACAGAACGGTGTTGCTGAGCGAGACAATCGCACTATCGCTGAAAAGGCCGGATCTATACTGCAGGAAGCAGGACTTCCCGTTCAAATTTGGGCGGAGGCGGTAAATACCGCAGTGTATTTGAAGAATAGAAGTCCTACACTGGCAGTTAAAAGATGACACCTGAAAAGGTATGGAGCGGTCGGAGGACAGATCTAGGTCCTCTTAGGGTCGTATTCTAGAACTCTACTCAATGCTCAAGACAGGATTTGAGTATGGTTATAAAATAAGTATAAAGCACTCGAAATCATGCTCAAGTCCCTGCCATTAGGGTCGTATTTCCAGTGCTTGTGTTTCCAGTGCAATCCTGACTTGAGCATTGAGTAGAGTTTTAGAATTAAAATTTAGAATTAGATTATTTGGATGTAAAGCATACACTCACATTTAAAAAACGAACCAAATGGAATCTATTGCGGAGAATCGAAAGGATATAGATTGATTGATCTTGAAACGAGAGAACTTCATAGAGCGCGATGATGATGTTATATTTTTCGAAAACCAAATATATCACGAAGTCACAAAACCAAAAGAGAAAACTGTACCAGCAACCATTACTATAGGAAATGATGATATGCATTACGAGCCGTTACAAAATAGAGAAACGGTTTAGTGAGAGCAGAAAAATTACGAAGAGTATCTTCAATAAAGTGATAGAGATGTTGATGAAGTTACTGAAAGAGTAGATGACGAAGAAGAACAATAGTTATCATCTGAAGATGGAACATATGATTCGGAGACCATATCTAATTCTGTAGTGGTAGAACGGAGATACCCACAGAGAGAAAGACAACGCACTCAGTTTTCTGACTTTATCACTTATCAAGCAATGTCTGAAACAGATGATCCTACGATAGTGCAAGAGGCATTGTCACGAAGGGATGCAAAGCAATGGAGAGAGGCGATTCAGGAGGAGCTGGATTCTTTAAACAAAAATCAAAAGTGGGTTTTAGAAAAGCCTGAGGAAGCAACCAACATTATAGATTGGAAGTGGATATTTATAATCAAAAAGGAAACGGGGAATAAAACCCGTTACAAGGCTCTTTTGGTTGCACGAGGCTTTAGCCAAAGTAGAGGCATTGATTACGATGAGACGTTTGCTCCTGTTGCGAGACATAGCCCGTTAAGAATGCTCATAGCTTTCGCGGCCAACCTGGTTTAAAATAGATCACATGGACATTACAACCGCGTTCTTAAATGGTGATCTAAATGAGAAAGTTTATATGCATCAAAGGAAAGGAAGATCATGTGTGCTTGTTAAAGAAATTTCTTTACGGACTGAAGCAAGCGCCACGTTCCTGGAACCTTAAATTGCATACTGAGAGAGAGAGCCTCAAGTTCAAGCGCAGTAAACAAGAATCCTGTGTATACACAAGGTTTACAGGAAAGGTCTTAATGATATTAGCCGTTTATGTAGATGACATTTTCATTTTTTACAACAATGAGAGGGCGATGCAAAATGTTACGTTAATTCTTATTAAAAACAAAATTCGAAATGAAGGATCTAGGAAAAGCTGAACTATTTCTTGGGATCAAACAAACGGTTGCATTAAAATCAAGCAAAAGAGTTACATTTAAAAGCTTCTTCACACGTTCAAGATGGAAAACTGCAAGGCAGTTAGTACTCCAGCAGCTCCTGGACAACGATTTGAAACAGGAAAAGAGTGTACAAATGAAAACTTATCCAATAGAGAGCTGATACGCTCACTGATGTACACAGCTGCATGTTCAAGGCCAGATATAGCACATGTAGTCATGGGTCAGTTCTGCAATTGTTATGATGAAGTGCACTGGACCGCAGCTAAAAGGATCTTGATATACTTAAAGGGTACCAAGAGCGTGGGACTTGTATACTCTAAAGACGTGTCTTGTAGAAATATTCAAGGTTTTGCAGATGCTGATTACGCTGGAAATATAGTAGACAGAAGATCATATTCCGGCAATGTGTTTAAGATGGCAAATGGAGCCCTTGGCAGAGCATTAAGCAAAGATGTACAGCCTTATTGACAGCTGAAGCTGAGTACATTAGCTTATCAGAAGCTACTAAAGAAACCATATTTCTACAGCGATTTCTGAATGAAATTACGGGCAAGAAGGAGTTACCTATCAAGATACATACAGATAGTCAAACTGCTGTGGCAATAGCCCTAAATCCGGTGCAATATTAGCAAACAAAACATGTTGATTTTTCCTATCATTTTATTAGAGAAGCATTAGAAAAGGATACTATAAAGCTCAAGTATTTAGAAACCAAGTGCATGGTTGCTGATGCTTTAACGAAAGCAAACGTTAAAGCAGTACTTGCCCTTTAACGAAAGGTTAAAGGGCAAGTATGAGTTTTGCCGTATAGAAATGAGTGTGTACTGAGTGTTCATGACTGACAAGGCTTTTTGATAGTATAAGGAAAGCCATGTGTAAATAATTGAGGAGGAATGTCAGAGCATGGATGTACCAAGTTTTATGTACTGGCCGGTGGTCACACCGCCCAGTACATAAAAGATTACACGACGAGGTAACCTCGTAGAACTCGCTTCATATCGGATATATTTTAATAGACATCTTTGTTAAAATATTAAAATCAGTTTTCTCATTTATTGATAGAGCCGGAGGAGCTCTATCACTCCCAACTGAGCTGCGGAACGAACCAAAATGTAAGTTTAATGGAAATAAACAGGTATTTTTTATCATGACACTACAGAACTTTGTGCCAATGTCAAAGTAAAAAAGTAAAGTTAGGAAACGGAAGGGATTGGAAAACCAAAAAAGAAAGGAAAAATTATGAAGAGTTATTATAAAATTGGAATAACATACTAATAACATACTGGCAGGTGTCTTTAGAGGATGGAGAAAAGTATCCCACGGCTATGTGACCTTCCATCCTCTAAGTATGTGACACATGTGTGACACGGAGGCTTAGACTTATTTTTTTTCCGTTCTCGAAGATTTTTTCCATCCTCTTAAGCACGGAGGAAAGTACTTATTTAATTTTTTTTTTCTTTCTTTGCTTTTTGCGATAAGCGTTTCAGCCACTTACAAAGTGTTTTGTCTAAATTCAACTTGTTTTTATAACGATGAAACTTATTTTATCATAGTAATGACATTTGGAAGCGGGATCAGGAAATAGGAACGTGGAGAAAGAGTGAAAAAGGGATCGAGGGAGGGTCTATATAGATACGATATTTCGCTTCATAGAGACATTTTATTTTTAAAAGTAATATTGCATTCAAAGACTGAAAAGTGTTGGTCGAACCGACCAAACTTGAAATAAAAAAACACATGGAATTTTTATGATTATGATGGAAAAGGTCAATTAAGAGGATTATAAATTCCTTTTGAGTAACATACTGGCTTAATATACAGCGTAATGGACTACACTTTCAACAATTGTAATGGCTGATTTTTTAATTTTAATAAAATTTTTGAGAAATGAGGAAAATTTTGAGAGGAGGAGGAAAATACATTATTAAATCTGTGGGATAAAAGCTTAGAGGATGGAAAAAATAAAAGAACGTATTTTGCATTTTTTTTGGCACTTCACCATATAGGATGGAAAACATTTAGCAGTTTGCGTTATGAATAAAACAGGGAAACCCAGTCATTAAAAAACTGTGAAATATAAAATTAAAAAGATGAAAAAGAGAAATTCTTTGAAATACTCGTAATTGACTAAAGTCTAACCCGTTAAATTACAATAATACTTATAAATAAACATTTAAAATATTTATCCGTTGGCTCTAATACTATCTGCAAGGAGCTTTTCGCATTATTTGGCTAAATACCAAACAAAACCGTAAAAATTTTAAAAAGTTACATTGTCTGTTGTAAAATCTCCATAGGGAATGGAAAAAAATCTTAGAGGGCGGAAAAAAATGTAAAATAGAAAACTCATAAAACTGACACTGGCATAAGTCTAGTGGCCGCTAGGAAATAATAATAAAATAGAAAACTCAGCAAAAGCAAGTCAATGAAGGTGTACCAATTCTCGTTGTACAAATTAAGCTTCTTAGTACCGATTTTATGGTACACTGTATACCTTAACATTTTTCGTAGGGAAGAAATGGCTATGTCTGATAACAAAAAAAGATCCGAGACGGTTATTTCGACCAAAAAGAATAAAAATTATAGAATATATTTGAACAACACAGAAAATCCTAAAATAATTTTTTGGAATTTTGACACCAATTATAAATATTCGGTGGAATGCGAAAAAAGTATTTGTGATGTGCACCATACCGAGAGTGTAGAAATGCTGCGACCTGATGGTGAAGGTGCTTACGTATTTTATGCCAGTACTATAGATTTTAATAACTTGCCCCTGCCAAGAAATCCGAAGAAAATGATTTGGGCTTTAATACATGAAGAATCTCCGAAAAATATAGCTGAGTTCACTCATGAAAAGGCGTTGAATTTGTTCAACTTTTCAAGTACGTTTAGCAGACACAGTAACGTACCATTCCCTTTACAGCACATGGGGTCTTTAGAGCACATAACTAATCAAAAGTATTTTGTTAAAACTACAACAAAAAACCAGGCCTTACGAGAATTATCGCCGATATTATACATGCAATCTATTTGCGACAGCTTAACCGAAAGAGACAAATACGTTAAGGAGCTCATGAAATTTCAACATATAGATTCGTATGGCGATTGTTTGAAGAATAAACATTCAACAAAGTATTCAAAGAGAAAGGGTTATGATTACTTAAATAATTTGTGGGAGGAAAATTTGCTTCGATTCATAGCTAGGTATAAATTCGTAATAACAATAGAGAATGGTGTGTGTCACGATTACGTGTCGGAGAAATTTTGGCGAGCAATCCATGTGGGTGTGGTGCCCATATATTTTGGGTCCCCAACAATACGGGACTGGTTGCCAAACGAGAAATCAGCGATACTTCTCGAAGACTACCCGAAGCCAAAATTGCTAAGCCAACACTTAAACAAATTAATGCAGGATGACGACTTGTACGAAGAATACCTAGAACATAAAACAATGGGAAAGATCACTAACAAAAAACTTATCGATGAATTGCGAATAAGACCCTATCAAACAGACCATTTAAAAAATGAACGTAGTTTTATATGTCTTCTATGTAAAAAACTTCACGAAAAAGAAAAAGGAGTTAACATTGTGACGACCAGTCATTATAATTGCCCTAAACCTATATCTGCTCTGTCGCAAAAAGTGGAGTTAAATAATAAATGGACAGGAACATGGGAATATGGGAAATTGAATGCAAAAACTTTGCACGATTTAATTATGCCATCATGAACTAAGGATACGAAAAATTCGGCTTACTCGCAACTCCTGTAAAATTCGCAATGAAAATTTGAGTACAATCAACCTGGATTTTAGATGTGAACCCTTGGACATCGTCAAATTAAATTCAGTAATATGTCAAAAGGCTTAGCACTGTGGCCGCTAAGGGCTAGATATAGTAAAACAGTTTTGTCTAAACTGGTGTGGCCCCGAAGTTATTTCGTTCCTCTGGTACTTGACTTGTAGTACATGGGAGTCCCTATTAGTTTGAGACTAGGTAGGTAATAGGTATGATTGGCTAATACACGAGTATTCAGAATATCGAAGGACAAACGGGATTTCTGATTCCGTCTATTGTTCAAGATGGCCCAGGGAATCAATGGGTTTTTTTAACTTTTCTTTAATTTTCTGTTACTCTTTTTGTCAATTATTACAATTTTGCATTTCAATAATTAGGTGGTTAACATACTTGGTACTTGGTGTAACGGGCTAGTATCCGCAACTCGACGACGAGGCGCCTATTTTGCGTGTGGGTGGTACTTGGTACTTGGTGTAACGGGCTGGTGTCCGCAACTCGACGTCAAGGCGCCTATTTTGGGTGTGGGTGGTTAACATATATTTGCAATTGAAGTAGCAAACCTTAATTAGTTTTTTGCCTATTTCTGTTTTACTTTATTTTATTAAAAGTTAATATTAAGAACTGAATACTGTATTTGTGGGTGGGATTGATTTTAGATTGGTTTAATAAACGTGCTTCACCCGACTAGGGTTAAAATGTCGTTTTATTGTAATTTTTCAAGCTTCAGAGATAACACAACAAGTATACATTTAGAAACTCTATGCTTAGTAACTAAATATTTGTATAACCTTTGTATAACTTGTTATTAGGGCTAGCGTAAAGCGGCGGATGGCAAGGCAGACGACATTAAATTTATAAATATATATTTTATACAATTGTAATTGAAGAATGAAGTGCGCCATAATACTCAAGAGGTCAATCTCAGACATCAATGTATACCTTATTTCAATTAAAATAGCATAAAATAAACATTGATAAATATAATGTCCTCCGCCTTCCCATCCGCTGGCATTGCAAACAAGGCAAGCGCGCTTACGGGGTGATTCGTTTGGCCACAATCTTCTAAGTCTTATCTATCTTATCAATCTTTAAGTAAGACCAAATGACGAGTTTTATAGACCATTTTGGAGTTAGAACCTCAAAATATGACAATCAAAAACAATAAAGGAAAACATGATCATTTTGTACATAAGATACTTTCGGTTGGTATAAGCAAAAATAAAAAGAGGATTAAACTGTAATACTTTAATCAAAATTACGATAAATTATACTTTATGATAAGTATACGTATTACTAGTCATTGTTTATTTTATTTTTGTGATATTATTTCATGAAAATTGTTGTTGCAGCTCACTCAAATCCAAAAAATTCTGGTGACTACTATATTAGCCTACAAATGACGAGACAGGTCCAAGTAGTTCCGTTTCAATGGGAAAACATAATTGTGTAAATTCGTATCTTTACACAAAGTTAATGAATCATTGAGGTTGCAAAGGAATCACATTACAAGATGATGAAGGTTACTTTTTAACCGACTTGAAAAAAGGAGGAGGTTCTCAATTCGACTGTATGTTCTTTTTCTTTTTTTTATGTATGTTACGCGATAACTCCGGTATTTGTGAACCGATTTTCATGATTCTTTTTTTGTTGGAAGGGGGTACTTCCATAGTAGTCCCATTTCATTTTGAACTAAATCATCCACTTCTAAGAGTTGCTGTTCACGCATAAAGATTCATTTTTATTCATTTTTCCCGGTATTTGCGGGATTTGAAGTTTCAAATCCCGCGGGATCCTGGTATTTGCTGCATCTCGAAGAATGCTACGAGAAAAAAGGTCATATTATCAAACTACACGTTTGCGAAGGACTGAAATTCAAAAAAAAAGAAAGAAAGAATAATACCTACCTATTTTGTTTATTGAGATCAACTATAATTTATCATAATAAGGTAAAAAGCATTATTCTGGAAGTAACTGCGCAAATACGTTAAAGTTTCATCCGCTAAACTGATCTTATAAACTAGGCAGCAGCGAAAAAGGCTCGCTTTTCTTCCACTCTGGTAGGAATAACCATCATTAGTGCGTCATAGGCAACCTCAAGGTGTGATAACCCATTTAATTCACATATAAAATAGTTCATTCCTTTCCTTAACTGAACTACAAGGGTAGTACCTCAGAGAGGTTGTTAAATAAATCTACGGGGAATCTTTTGACTTGGTATAAATTTTATATTTTGTCGCTAAATGCACATGTACTCGTAAGCCTTTAACAGAACGTCCTATCGTTATAATTATCGATTTGCTCTAGCTGCACTTCGCTGTGAATTTTCCGCCTTTAAAAAGTACTTCCACATAACTACATCTCTTGCAAGTCTTCACAAACAGTTTCCGACATAAGGGCTATTCGCGATTGAAGTGCGCCGAACAACACATTGTCATGTATTCTGTTCATGCGCTATCCCGCAAATACCGCGGTATACCGGTCAGTTTACGTTCGGGATTAGACCCGCAAAACTGGTACGGGATCCTGGTAGTTCGAGATCCCGGTATCCCAATATTGCATTCCCTAGTATGTAATTATAAAATAAAGGTATAGTCATAGATAATAACAAAATAATAATATTAGACAACATCACATACGTCGCTTTGACCCAAAGTAAGTAATTAAAGCCCCAGTATTATGGAATACGGAAATTTTAGAAAAGTTAGTTTTTTCGACACCATGAAAACCGGTGTGTAAACCACTTGACCACCGAGGTCGTCGAATAATTTTATAGAATATCATATATAATTACTTCAGATAATTATGTTTTTTGTACGTACTCAAACTCAAAAGTTCACATTAATAGAGGCACAATCAAGAGCACGTCAAGCTTGACACTTTGTACTTTGGACAGTTCTTATCGTAAGCGGCATATAGTTGGATTGAAATCTTAAGTGTCAAGCTTGACGTGCTCTTGACCATGTACGAGGTTTACGATTACGAATGTAGCCGACGTAATGCGTTTAATCGCATTGCTAGTCTGAGTGGAAGCAAAACAAGCTACGTCGTTTTCTCTTTTTTTGATCAAGCCGATTTCGCGCTAATAAGCACGGTGACTTCCTTATGCAATTAAATTAATAATTTTTTTTTTATAAAGTAAAAGAATATTTCGAACTTTAATAAATCATCATTAAGATTTTGATAGCGATAACTAATCAATACCACAAGCATCAATAATTTATTGGCTCAGTAATTTTATGACTAAATAAGAAACATGGTGTCTAAGATGTTTGTCTTGTTTTTATTAACACAACTTGTTGTGAGTGTATTATCTGAAGAGCGAACAGTTCAAACTAAAGTTGGAAGAATTAGGGGTACTAAAGCCGACGATGGAGATTATTACCAATTTATGGGAATACCATACGGCAAGGTCGATGACGAAAATCGTTTTGGTGTAAGTAATTAATTGAAGCGCTTTTATTATCTTTTATTTACATGAATAGTGAAATTAAGACAGTGAACAAATACCTCAAAGGCAAACGGGTAAAATACTGTGCCTTGTAGAACATAGACGTTCGATAGATGCTACTTTTTAACCGACGTCAAAAAAGGAGGAGGTTCTGAATTCGACTGTTTTTTTGTATGTATGTTACGCGATAACTCCGGTATTTGTGAACCGATTTTTATGATTATTTTTTTGTTGGAAAGAGGGTACCTCCATAGTGGTCCTATTTAATTTTGAAGAAAAAGATTAATATTTATAAATAGCGCCTAAATTTTATTATAAGGTGCAATTATTTTAATGGTTGATTTTGCTATTCTCTAATTCAAGGCGTTTTTCTCTCGATATACTTAGAGTAGTGAGAACCGATTTCTATTACCTGTGTCAAGTTCCGTATAGTGGCGAACTAGGGGATGAATCTGAGTTTGCGCACTTTCCGGTAACCGATTTCAATAAAACTTGGCAAATAGATGTAATTCCACGTACTTTTGAGGTCGGTTTTTTATTGTGCTCTGTACTGAGATTATTAAGTGCATTTTTGATGTTCCATTGCTGTCACGTCATTTTACTATACCACAAACTTGCTATACAAGGCATCTCACTTTCTTATACTATTATACATTACACTCGAAGGGGGTCCATCCCACCCTTTAATACAACAAAATATATGGAAAATTGTAATATTTTTTCGCGATTTCACGGGGATCCCCAAAGTGACAATTGTTAGTATTAATGAGGAACCACTTCCGTGCTTCGTCCCATCCTCCCTCTGTAACGTAATTAAGTTAACAACTTGTGTAACGATTGGCAATCTGGAATTGAACTTTATTTTCTTGGGTTGAGTGCCTGATGTAAATAATGATCAAAAATCGTTTTAGTATGTTTTGATTCCAGCTTTCATCACCGTATCCTGACTTCGAAGACGTTTTTGAAGCTAACGATGGTTCAATTATGTGTCCCCAAATCGAATTTAGTTCAGGCTCCTTTCAAGGTACATTAGACTGCTTACGTTTGAATATCTACGTACCTGCAACGGCAAATGTAACAAATCCCTTGCCAGTTATGCTTTGGATACATGGAGGAGCATTCATCATTGGAAGTGGTAATAGACCTTTGACTGGTCCCAAATTTCTTGTAAAACATGACGTTATTTTGATCACTATGAATTATAGACTTGGATTTTATGGTTTCATGTGCCTTGATATTCCCCAAGTACCCGGCAATCAAGGATTAAAAGACCTGGTAATGGGTATGACATGGATTAAGAATAATATTGAATATTTTGGCGGTGATAAAAATAAAATTACCGTTTTTGGTGAAAGTGCTGGAGCCATGGCTATTGATCTCCTATTGTTGGCTGATAAAGAAGAATTGTTTCATAATACTATAATTATGAGCGGCACGTCATTGACGACACTAGTGGTGCGTCCACCTGATAATACTGTTCCTATAGTTATAGCAAACAAGCTTGGTTTAAATACAAATAATGTCGACGAAGCTTTATCGTTTCTTAATACTGTAGATCCATTCACAGTTATAGTAGCTGGTTTAGGACTTGAGACAATGCCGTGCAAAGAAAATAAATTTGCTGATGTAAAACGACTCCTTCCTGATTTTCCCATTAATATGAAAGTTCCGAGAGCAAACGGAAGGTCTTTCTTAATGGGCTTCACAAGCGATGAAATGATTTACGAGTTCGCAAATTTATCAGAGGAACAATTTCAACAGTTAGATATTTTTAACGAAACAATAAGTAGAACATTTCACTTTGATAAAATAACGCATAATGATATTGTTAGATTGATAAGGAATTTTTATATCGGTGACAAGGATTTCACACGAGAAGTGAAATTTGATTTGGCCGATTTTGCATCTGATATTCGACATGTTTATCCAACTGAAAGATCTTTGGCGAAAATGCTAGCTAATGGTGCAGAGAAAGTGTATTATTATAAATTCTCGTACGTTGGTGATAGAAATTACATGAGAAGACTACTAAACATTACTGTTGGTGGTGCAGCACATGCAGATGAACTGGGCTACTTTTTTGATATTGATTATCTATCTGAAGCAGGTACTCTTGACGATTTTGCAATGGTAGATAAAGTAACTACACTTTGGACAAACTTTGCGAAATATGGGTAAGCTATCATGCTCACTAACAATTTTTTCTGATACACTTTGATATCAGTATGAAAATAATTACTGCATTCCTTGACACATTTAGTTGTTTAGATATTTTACGCTTTTGCACCGTACAATATTTTTGTTAACAGCCTACTTATTGCATATGTAATGCCTTATGTAAAGACTCGTGACCTCGGCATAATACATCAACTTATTTTACGGAAATTGTGGTTTACGTCAACTTAACATCCTACTCTACATGAACGTCTTATTCAGAGACCCAAATAGATATTGTATCTATAATTTAAATACGTGTGTGTGCATTGAATGAGCACCCTCTGAAGAACGTTTAAAAAATATTAGTCATTTAGTTGTAGATCTAAAACAATTGTAAAAACCAGTCCCTCCATTTGTAGAAAGATAAAACAAAAGATAAATAACTTAATGTGTGCTCACTCAGTTCTCACCGAGGGCCAGTCAGATCTACGAAAGTATTAAATTTGAATGTAATATTCTTATAAATGCAAACTACTTTTCAGTAGTAGTTTTGTTAGTTTTATTTTAATTACAGATTGATTAGTGCGTTTTGAAATTTTTACAAATACTTTCTTCTAATCAATCAACTCCTAAAATCTAGTACAATAATATTACATTCAAATAATTATTAATACAAAGATTGAAAATTCCTTTTTCTGAGTGTTTTTTCTGAGTGTTCAATCTTTGTATTAATAATTATAACAAACTAGTGGAGTAATTTCACAAAAAATAATTGAATATGAATTCAATAAAAATTTAATTATTACATTCAAACTTAATACTTTTGTAAATCTGACTGGCTCTCTGTAAGAACTGAATGAGCACCTTGTGAGCACACATTTATAGTACATTGTATATCAAGGGCAGTAAATAAGAAATGACTACCGAGTCTATTACAAGTTCGGAGCCAAAGGCTGGGGGTTTTAATGACTCGAAGTTTGTAATTTTTTACCGCCCGTGGTACATACAATGTTTTTCATCACAATTGCGAGGAAATAAATGCAATGATGTAACTGAAAATATCCACTTTAATAGTGGTACCGGTAGTGTAATGAAAAAGCCAGTGGGCGTAATTAAGAACATTACGGTCTATAACATGCATATTATCATACTGTTTACGAGCAAGTGTGATGAAGTTATTTATTTTTGTTTTACTTTTTGCAAATAGAAACTTTGCGTTTCTACAATTTTTCTAGAACTACTACTAAACGTCCAATATTTTTTAAAGTAAGTAAAATTTAAACACGCTTATTGTTTCAGTGATCCAACTCCAGAAAAAACTGAACTTCTGCCAATAAAATGGGAACCAGTAATACAGAATTCTCCTCGTTATTACTTGAATATCGATTCAGAGCTGACTCTCGATCAAAGACCTTTCCAAAAAAGACTTGCTTTTTGGGATCTCTTTCTAAAAGCCTATGGAGAGCATGAGTATGGATTTGCTAGAGAAAATAGCGCCTCTTATGTGTCTTCTATATTCCTTTCAGTTATTCCTAGTTTAGTGACTATAATTAATAATTTAGGGTTATAATTTCTGTGCAGTAAAGTGCGTATCAAACTTAACACTTTGAGCAAATCTGACTGATTCGTTGCACAAATGGGCTTCGTGTGAATGAAAGCGAACTTTTGTAAAGATATTGTACATAGCATAATGAACTATATGGTCAATTGCATAACGTACAAACTAGATACGAGCCAAAATCTTCCGCGAAATGCGCGAGCATTCTCGAGCTCATGTACAATATCGTTACAAAAATTCGCTTCCATTCCGTTCCACCGCAATATAAATTGAGCCTAAAGCAATGATCATAAGTGTCAGTTTAATCGGGCACTTAAACGTCTTTACACTTTTTAAACACTTTGATAATATTAATGGATAAATAAAAGCAGTACAGAAGTGTTTAAAAGTACTTAAAACATTTGTAAAATAAAATCAGCAAAGGTTTTGGAATACTATCAAAATCAGATAAAAGCTTTGCTAAAATTGTAAATTAGAGATTGTACCTGTACTCTAAGTACCAGAGCAATGGTATTCAATGCACTCCCCAGAATACCCAGGCTAGTATCAATTTAGAAAAGTTTACTTCCCAAATTGGTCCTACCGGAAATCGCACCTGGGATATCCTCATCCAGCGCCATTAGTCTTCACTGTTGGGCTATGTTGTATAAGAGTGGTATATTATGTCAATAAAAGCTAAAACGCGTATATTTGTTTTTTTTTCCAAACAACCGAACGTTTCAAGCCCTTTACAGGTCCCATGGTCACGGCTGACAAAAAAATGTAATTCCAACTCCAATATGTAACAATCGCGAAGATCTAAGAACTCTATAATTAGGTATTTAAATTTCAATAGAACCTGTCATCGATCACTTCAATAATATATTATCTTCTTCACTTATAACATCCTTGCCTTATATGAAAGAGGAAGTTAAACATCATAATAATTATATGATAATAACATTTATTTTTTACTTTTAAAAGTTATAAGGGATCTCAACAGTATTTTGTTCTTTTAAGTTATGTCAGAAGATCATCTAGTACACTTGAGTAAGATTAATTTTAATTTAAGGAGCAATTTTGTAAGGAACCTAAGTAAATTTTTGTGTAAGGGCCTAAACATAATCCTATAACATGAAATCGAATGCCAATTTCTTTATACAGAATAATATAATACACTGAAATGTGAATTGTTATTTAATTAATGATAGAAACGTACAAATAAATTTAGTTACATACGAGGGCGATACTGAAAGTTTTGAGAACTGGCTACGTTTATTTTTTTTTTGTTGTTGTTGTTTTTTTGTTTGTAGTAAAATTAAAAAATGTGTATAAAGTGTAGCGTGGTGAGCGGAGGGGGAGCGTAAATTGACACGAGGGCAGTGTCTTCACGGTACAAACGACGAATAATGATGTAAGAGCGACTATTTTCGTAAAAGGCGCGAACAAAAAAGCGCGCTGTTATCCCGTGAACTGCTCCATTACGAACGCAGCTATCCATCGATGCAATTCCCCTCTCATCCGTCCCTGCGTCTCTGAGAAAAAGTGATTTGAAAAAAACACGTTACTATAAGCCACCTGTATTAACAAAAAATTCCTTCGATCCGGTTGAATTCGAAACAACGTCTTCTTAGTGGACTAGAATAACAAATATTATCATTATTGCAATACAGTCGCAGTGGATTATCAATAGAATTACAATGATGATTTGAAGGAAATTGATACATTTGGGGCCCAGTCCTCCGGTGTCTGTGTCTCATTCGATCTAGTGGGTTTATTGTTATCAAAATTATTTGTTTGTTACGCTTGCTTTGTCACGTCATAAATACATACACCAATTTTATATTTTATCTACAGATTTTTGCAAAAGTCAACTTATCAGTAATTTACGGTAGGATTTAAATTGAGACACACATATATATATTACATAGCGGTAGACTATGAACTTCCTTTGGAACAAAACATAAAATTCGAAACTTTTGTGTAATAAGGCCATTTCCGCGAAATGACAACTTTCCAGGACAGAGATTAAGCCTGGTTTCAGATCAGTATGGATTTATCTGCGGACCGTCCGCGCAAGAAGGGTAAGAATATCGTTTTATAGTGACGCGGCTTGCTCTGTACGGAACATGCTCCACGTGAGCTCCGCACAGCCCGTGCGTTCATTGTAGGCTACTGTCTTCCGTGAATATTCGCATTAAATCAAATACTCGATTCAAAGGAGTGCGGATTTATCTGCGGACTGTCCGCGCGGAGCACCGGAGGGGAGTAACACGTGTGGTGGCGTAATAACATCGTTTTACAGTGACTCGGATTGCTCTGTACGGAACACGCTCCGATTGTACTCCGCACGGCCCATGCGTTCATTGTAGGCGACTGTCTTCCGTGAATATTCGCACTAAATTAAATACTCGATTCAGAGCATTGCGGATTTTACGAATGCGGAAGGCCCGCTGGCTGACAGTTTATACGGACCATACGCATAGCTGTGAAACCAACCTTGAAGTTTGCTGCTCAAATCTTTGGATTTAAAGTTGTGAGTGGCACTGTAACTGTTATGGATAGGCGTGTAGCTTACCATCAGGCGCACGACTTGTTCGGCCCGTCACTAGATATAATAAAAAAAAATTAAATAACCTTTTATACAATATAATTATGTACAAATTTTCAAAACCAACAACTCAATTAACTAAACTATATTCCAATAATACTATGCTAGTAGGAAACGAGTATAACTATACTGCATTATTACAATAATATAACTAAGATCACGAAAAGCAATGAAATAATAGAAAACATAATAATATAACTTTTAAAAATACATTATTTCATCATACATCGCCTCTGACTCCCTCTTGGAAATTTCCCACAGTAATTGCCAGGTAATATCAGAATCCGCGAGAATTGGCTTAGGCTTTGGACAATTGTAATGACTTTTGGACACCACCTGAATACTTTTATCTTTCTGGTAAAGTTTCTTACAAATAAAACATAAAAATTTCCTATCTTTCTCAAAGGCATTCGTCTGATAAGGCCTTGCTTCAATTTCTTCAATAATTCTTTGGTTAGAAATCAAGGCTTTTGTCTTGTGCTGAAGATATTCTTCGTACAAATCGTCGTCTCGCATTAATGTGTTAATACGTGCGCTTAGTCGTTGTGGCGACGGAAAATCATCGAGAATCAAAGCTGATTTGTTGTTTGGCAGCCAGTCCCTTATCGTAGGAGCACCAAAGTAGATAGGCACTACACCCACGTGGATCGCTCGCCAGAATTTCTCAGTTATATAATCGTCACAAACCCCATTTTCTATTGTGAGCACGAATTTGTATCTAGCCATAAATTTAAGAAAATTTTCTGCGTATAAATTGTTTAAGTAATTACTGTTTATTTCTTTTAAATGATTTGGTATGGGTTTGTTATTTAAACAAGCGCCGTAGGAATCTATTCGCTGATATTTCATCAGCTCTTTAACGTACTCATCTCTCTCTGTTGGGGCAACGCAACTGGTCTGTATGTATATAATTGGTGCTATTTCTTTCAGCGCACGATTTTTTGCTTTAGTTCTAACGAAATACTTTGTGCTGGTTATTAGTCTTAAAGACATCATATCATGCAAAGGATATGGCACGTCACTGTACCTGCTGAATGTGCTGGAGTAATTAAAAAGGCTTAAAGCTCTTTCATGCATGAAATATAATACGTTTTTTGGAGACTCTTCATGTTGAAAAGCCCAAATTACCTTCTGAGGATTTCTTGGTAATGGCATATTGGCGAAATTGGTATAACTTGCGTAAAATAAATAAGCACCTTCGCTGTTCCGTGGTAACATAAGCTTTTGGTTCGTCCAATAAACGTCACATAATTCTTCGCATTTTATGGAACTAAATAGATCTTTGGTTAAATTAACATTTGTCCAATGTATTATAGTAGGGTGACTGGTGTAATTTAAATACCTTCTTTGTTTTCCAGTCTTTTGCTTCAAATTGGGTTTTTCTTGGTTTTCGGTAAGAGGCGGGTCAGATTGTGAATTCCATAATATTAGCGTCACATATAACATTATAATTATGAAACATAATTCAACAAATGTAATGTCGAATGTCCTGCTAATAATGTTTCGAAGGGATTTTCTGTTTTTCATTTTCAGTAAACACATCTTTATTAGCTATGCTTCTTGAATCAAATCAAAATGCTGATTAGATTTATTAGTATTACTTATTTGTATTTATTTCGTTTGTTATAATTATTTTTCTATAGCAGAGTTTTTGTGTCTATACGTAGTTTCAGTGTATACTCATTCTTTGTTTACGTATATAAGATCATTGTATTGTATATACTTTTCCATCCTTCAACTCCAGTCTAGTCTATATGTATGATCTATGCTTCAACTGTTATGGATAGACGTGCAGCTTACCATCAGGCGTACCCGTCACTTGATATTATAAAAGAAAAAAAAAGATAAATAATACCTACTTTGTTTTTCTTTCAAACACCATTGGTATGATCGTAGCAAAAAAAAGTAAAAGACAATAACTTTATACTTTTTTTCATGGCGTTCTGTAATTTTTTTTTCCATCCTCTAAGCTTTTGCCTCGTAGACGGAGAAAATATCTACGTTTTGCCTGTAATCTTCATCTTCGACTTCAATCTATTATCGTTAAGAACATGTATAGAAGCGGACTAACGCTTAGATGGCCATCTAGAACACGTGCTTAAAACAATTACAATTTTTTTCAAAGAGTAGGTATCAGTGACCGTGGACAGACGCGACAACCTATACCTATTGGGAATAATCCATAGTAAAAATCACAATTAGACGTCCAAAATGTAAATAAAGGGGATAACCGAGCAAGAAAATACATTTTAAATTATAGGGATCCTATTTTTGCCAATAATAACCGTTAAGAACTCTTTTCAAAATGTAATCTTACCAAAATTTAGAATAATTCACATTTTGCAATATTATTATTATTATACTCTATATAGCTCGATTACCACTGACTGACTGACTGACTGATGTAGTCATTTAGATAATTGTTCTCCCCATAGATTTTGGTTCTCCCCATAGATTTAGTATTATAGTTCTCCCAGAAGCTAAAGTATAATACCTACCGAAAGGGTTGTCTACATTGACTTACAAATAAAGTCAAAATAGGCGCCTTGACGTCGAATTGCGGATACCAGCCCGTTACACCAAGTACCAAGTACCAAAGTCAATTTTTGTCTAACTAAAAATGGCCGCCACTCTGATTTCTACCGGAAGTGAAAAAAATTCGAAATTCGAATAAACAAGATGGCTGCCATACAAATTTCAGAGCCTTATAGCTCGGCGAGTATTGGAGATAGGCGGGGGTGCTCGACCAAATGTCATAGAGGGCGGCGGGGGTCAACTGCCAGTGAAAAAAATTTTTCAAGATGGCCGCCTCAAAATGGAGACCCCAAAAAAAGGTGGTCCGATCCGGCTCAAATTTAGCATGTGGCCGTGAATGGGAGACTGCAATACAAATCAGCGATCGAACTTTCGATTCCGCCACTTTCCAAGATGGCCGCCATACATGTGAATTTTCTGTTCTTTGGCGTCATATTTCTCCCAGAGGAAGGTGTATAAGAGTGATGTACGGCAATAATGGTCGGATAGACTTGGTGAGTGTCATAAGATACCGAAACCTTCAAAATGTGCTCCGCGTCAGGTAGGATCCCAGCTGCCCGGCCAAAGTATGCGTCTTGGCTCAAAGTGTTCAAACAAATGTTTATCCACAACCTGGGCAGTTTCTGCTGGAATTGAAAAAAATTCAAAATTCGCAAAATAAAATGGCCGCCATACAAATTTCGGGGGCCGGTATCTCGTAAGCTATTGGAGACAGGTAGTTAGTGTTCAAACTAATATAATAGAGGGCGATAGGAGCCAACTGGCAGTCGAAGTTATTTTTTTAAAATGGCCGATTCACGATGGCGCATGGCGGCCCGACAAAAAGGTGCTCCGATCCGGCTGAAATTTTATAACCTTCCATGTCTGAAAACCCTTAATACGAATTTGTGGTCAAGTTCTTTATTCCGCCATTTTCCAATATGGCCGCCATACATTTTCAACAATCCACTATGCTCCGAGGTCTACATCTCGGCGAGTATAGGAGATAGATGAGAAGCGCTCAAACAAATGTCGTACAGAATAGTACGAGCCAACTGCAGGTAAAAAAAATTTTCAAGATGGCAGACTCAAAACGGCCGCCCGAAGTAAAAGTGCTCCAATCCGACTGAAATTTGACATCCGATCGTATACGGAGGCGCATAGTATGGATCTGCGATCGAAATTTTAATTCTGCCATTTTCCAAGATGGCCGCCATACAAGTGAATTTTCGGTTTTTTTGACCAACATTTTTCTCTCCGAAGAAGAGCGGGTGTATAAGAGTGATGTATGCGAATAATAGTTGGGTGGATTTGGTGAGTATCAGAAAGTACCAAAACCTTCGAAAAGTGCGGTAGGACCCCAGCTGCCCGGCCACAGAATACGTCTTAGCCATAAGGTCTCCAAACAAATGATACTCCATACCCTGGGTAGTTTCTACCGGGAGTAAAAAAAATCCAAAATTCGCAAAACAAAATGGCCGCCACTTCCACTCAAAGTCAAAGAGAATTCACTACTGAAATATGAAGTTCAACTCCCATTTTGTCGCCAGATACAAAGAAAGCCCTCGCGAGCCGCTTTAGCGGCCCGGTGCAACACGCGCCATCTAATTACATATATAAAGCAACAAGTTCTTACTCATTGCTAGAAATAGAACGCATACTTCCCGATATGGTGGAAAAAAATATTTATACCGTTGTACGCGGATAGGCTTCAAAGCAAAGAATGTAATATGAGAGGACCTGAATATTCAATATAATAATATAAGTAAATTTCCGCCGGAAGTAAAAATTGTTCGAAATTCAAATAAACATGATGGCCGCCATACAAATTTCAAAGCCTCTTATCACGGAAACTATTAGAGATAGGTAGGAGGTGCTCGAATTAGGCCTTCCAGTGTGGAGGGAGAGTCCCCACATAACCCCTGAGTCTCCCTGGGCTCAGGGGTATCCATAAAGATTTCCCACCCGTCAAAAAAAAAAAAAAAAAAAAGGAGG
>NW_020654051.1:7290050-7369355 GCF_003589595.1 Hyposmocoma kahamanoa | reverse complement strand
AGCAAAGAATGTAATATGAGAGGACCTGAATATTCAATATAATAATAGTAAATTTCCGCCGGAAGTAAAAAATGTTCGAAATTCAAATAAACAAGATGGCCGCCATACAAATTTCAAAGCCTCTTATCACGGAAACTATTAGAGATAGGTAGGAGGTGCTCGAAGGAATGTCATAGAGACTAATAGTGGTCAACTGCCTGGGTTAAAAAAAAAACAAGATGGCGAATTCAAAATGGCGGCCGAAGAAAAACTTGCTTCGATTCGGCTGAAAATTGGTATGCCTCTAGAAGTTGGATAATAATTTGTGGTCAAAATTGGTTTTTCGCCACTTTCAAATATGGCCGCCATGGAAGCGTTCGTTGGCGGCAGAAAATAAAATGCTCTAATCCCTTTGAAAATTGACATGTGTGAGTTTCTAGGAGTGCTTGATAATAATTTGTGATCAAAAATGGTTTTACGCCATTTTTTAATATGGCCACCATTCGACAACTAATAAAAATTAGCTCTAATTCAACTGAAAATCGATATGTGGGGATCTCTATAGGTGTTTGATAATAATTTGTGGTCGAAATTTATTTTTCGCCTTTTTTCAATATGGCTGCCATACAAACTTTTTAACGCCAGATAAAAATTTGTTCTAATTCGATTGAAAATGGCATGGCTTCAATCACAATTTGGGGTAAAAATTTTGTTTATGCCGTTTTTCGATATAGCCGTAATTTTTTATGTAAATGGCTCCAAAACAGCTATATATATTTCTGGCTCCAAAACAGCTGCAGAATCAGTTAAACATTATCTCTAGACAAGTACAAGGACAATATCTAGCCCCTGTGGACGCAAACAACATTAAGGAGGTATCCAAGATTTTACGCGTTAAGGCAAGAGTGACGGAACAATATGTCATAATCGAAGTGAAAATACCATTACTCGGAACAGACAGCTATGAACTTAACAAGGTCATACCCATACATCAACATAGAAAAAACAGATATGTTCACATCACTCCAGCCGCAGAGTATATTGTATTTAATTTAAGAAAAGATACTTTTATGTCGCTTACTGAATTGGATCTACAAAATTGCATCAGATACAACGAACAGAAACTTCTATGTCCGTTAAACAGCCCCCTATACGAATTAAGAGTAGATCAATCAATATGTGATGTCAAAATAATTTCATTCAATAATGAATGATAATAGCAAAGAAACTTATTATCGGAGCGAAACAAAAGATTGCGCCGACAGGTGGTTTAAATTACAAACCCGAGATACATGGTTGTTTATATGTTGCGAAGAATGCAAAGTTCGCATTTTGTGTCCCTCGGGAGCGGCGACTATATGTCTGCAATACAATGGCCTTATCAGTACAGGTCAAGATTGTGTTTTGAAAGGTGACACCTTTACCATACAGGGACTTCATGACTACATTAGTCAACTCTATACAGGAGACTACAAGACAGGAAAATACTTCCAAATTCAACCCTAAACACATTAGTCAATTCTTCAATAGCACGCATACCATTTGTTGTCGAAAGCCATAACATTACAAAGAAAACGTTGCAAACAAAAGTCGCGGGAGGATCCCTGAGAAAACTTGCAACAGCAGCAGCTTCCCACAATCGTTGTCACCGCACCGCCGCCGCCGCCGCGACGGTCCGACGAACCTGGATCAGCGGATAAGACCACTTCTCCGTTGGCAAAACAGGACCATCTGTACATTTTTATGATTTAAATTTTGTTATTTTAGTATATACAAGTAAACCCGCACGATATCATGTGTATTAGATTTACGCTTACTGCAGCACCACACTGATCGGTGTATATTTTGCAATAAATGAATTTTATTATTATCTCGTTCGGACACGGTCGATTTATTTACATTATTTAAAAGTATTCCAATCATTTGCATTGCAATTTGCATCTCTCTATCTCCTTGCATCGTCCTACTTCCATTTACATACATCCTGCAGTGCAACGTGTGTTAACTGCACAAAGAGGTTTTACTCTTTACAAAATTTAGAAATATTGCTTATATGTATAGGAGAGATGGTAATTTCGTCTTCGTCTTTGGAATAAAAGCTCATCGCGGAAACCGTTATATAACATTTTTTTACATCCTCTAATAAGGTTATAATAATAGAAATATATAGATTTCTATTGTTATAACCCAAGATAAGATATTATTAATCAAATATACTTTTTTTCATCTAGCACCATTGACTTATGTAGCACTTTACGTTGTGCATATGGTTTACTGCAAAACTTTGTTCATAGAAAATAAGAGAAAAAATGCTCAAAATAACTAAACTTCGAAGGTGGAGATTAAATGAAAATAAATAAGAAGTGTAACTAGGGTTATTTATAATTTGAGTCACCAAAAATAATGGAGTGGCCATATTGTAAACAAACAAGGATTTGAAAATAAACTTACACTTCTCTCGGTTGGTCATACTAAAGTCTAATTATTTATCTTATTTTCCTTTGATTATAACCAAAACAGAATGGGACCATTTTTCTGAGCTTATAGACAGGAAGCAGGATGAAACTGATAAAAAGCCAATATCTGACAACTATGAAACGTTCGTAAACATAAAAACAGCATCGAGGCTGAGCATTCCTAGAAGTTGTCGTAACTCGTACCTATATCCTGGGCCTGAATAAGGAATCCGCTAAGAGTCTAGCTAACTATGAGCAACTGTACACTAAAGACCCATTCTTTCCAGACCAACCATTAGGGACTCCTCAGAAGGAGACCCTGACGGCTGGTAATGAGCTCTTGCATATGGTCAGTCAAAGCCAGAGAGAAAAGTGGATGAATGGGTGATTCCTGTGTACCATTTTGATCTCACCATACAATCATTATAAGACGAACTTTCTTGTAAGACAATTCCTATTTCATAATGGCATCATACAAAGACTTCGTGTAAATTTCTGCATATTCCCATGACCCCACCCATGAATTACTTGGTTCTACTCTTTGCGTCAGAGCAGATACAGGCTTAGGACAGTTGTAATGTTTCCTGGTCACAATATTAACACCTTTTTCTTTTTCGTAGAGTTTCTCACACAGAAAACAAACAAACTTATCTTGCCTTTTTGCAGCATCTGTTTGATATGGCTTTGCTTGAAATTCCTCGATAAGCCTTCGGTTAGAAATCTTTCCTTCCGTTTTGTGTTCCAGATATTCTTCGTACAATTTGTCACTTTGCATTAATTTGTCAATGTGCGCTATTAGTAAGTTTGGTGTAGGAAAGTCTTCAAGGAGTATTGCGGACTTTTCATTTGGCAGCCAGTCCCTTATCGTGGAAGATCCAAAGTAGATAGGCACCACACCTACATGGATCGCTCGCCAAAACTTCTCCGTTATATAGTCATCACAAACGCCGCTCTCAATTGCTACCACGAATTTGTACTTTGCTACAAATTTAAGAAAATTTTCCTGTTCAAAATCATGCGAGTAGTCTTCGTCATAGCCCCGTAACCCAAATGGTAACGCGCGGTTTTTTAAGCAACGACCGTATGAGTCAATCCGGTAAAATAGTTTAAGATATTTAATCAATTTATCTCTTTCGGTTGGAGTATCACAATTGGATTGAAGATACAATATTGGAGCCAATTGACCAAGTAGAAGATTTTTTATTTGAGTTTCCACGAAATATCTGGTACTTGTGACGTTCTCCAAAGATATTATACTTTGTAAAGGGAACGGCACATCGCTATATCTGCTAAAAGTGCTTGAGAAATTGAAAAAATTAAGAGCCTTTTCATGCGACAGTTCCATTATATTTTTTGGAGAGTCGTCGTAGGTTAAAGCCCATATAACCTTTTTAGGATTTCTTGGTAACGGCAAGCCATATAAAATAATATGGCTTGCGTAAAAAAGATAAACACCTTCCGTATTTGGAGGTAGCATCATATTGCCAAAATATAAGTCACATTTCGGGTCACACATTGTTACTTGAGTCCTGTGACTGCTTTCAGTCCAATAAATTATAGTAGGGTTTTTCAAATGACTTAAATATTTTCTTGGAACGTCCTTCTTTGGAATTAAGTTTTTGGTATAGCTTTTTTGGGAAACGTATTTATATGTAACTAATCCCCAAATAATTATAAACACATTCAACAGCACAATTATGGCCAAAAATTCGTAGCATGATATCCGAGCAGCTCTCTTCAAAAGTCTTCTACACACTTTCCTATAGTTCATTTTGCTGCATCGAAACCAAGGAACCTATAATGACCAATTGCCTTTAATTCTAAACAATCCGAACAAAGATGATAATATGTGATATTTTTCATACGAATGAACACTTGTCAGTGTGATTAAACCTTAGACTATGGAAACTAATTTTTTTCCATCCTCTAAGGATTAAACAGGTACAAATTTGTGTAGTTTAGTGAAAAACATAAACTAAAATTATAAATTTACCTATTCTTACTTTTGAATACTGTATTTCTGTTTTGATTTTTATTTAGCTTTAGTCGCACTTCCCTGATTCTGATCGTTTTTAATTTCTATTATTTCAATTATTAAGTTTCCTCGTTTTACAATGGCATAAACGCAAACCGCGAAGTTCCAAGATCAAAAGTACAAAGTTGTTTTTAAATAAATTCATTTCTGACTTAGGCTTTATTTTTTGCCATCCTGGAAAGGAGCATTTTGTTTCTCTCTGACATTACCTTTGGGGATGGAATAAAAATAAAGGAAGGCATGTCGCGGTTAGGCTCAACTCACACTGGTGTAATCGAAGCGTCTCTCGCGTCGCGTCCTGTTTTTCAACTACAATGTATGGCGACGCGCGTCGTTGCGCGACGACGCTCGCATTAGCACGCCCGGATCACAGAGCAGGACCAGTTCAGAGACTTTTGAAAATTCGTGAATGGCGCTCGTGCTCGACTGTATACAATGGTTGATATCGATCTTATTATAATTGCTCTTATATTTGAAGCTAAAGAGGAAGAAACTGAAATTATATCAGAAGTCGAAGGGAGAAAAAGAAAACGAAAATTTTGGGTTCGAGTTATGGAAAAAAGACGTATACTTGGCGAATTCTAAATACTTTGTAGTAACAATTTGTGCCGGGACCTATTATATAAACATTCATATTTTTGGATTAACTAAATTAATTTTTCGTCGTGATCCATTGTCGCGCACTCATCTCATCGCAGTTCGGCACTGTGCCACGTCTGGTGTAATCGGCGTCTGACACCTCATTGCGCACGAGCAGCGTATTTAACCGCTCGACTTTAACCAAGCGTCGACGCATGAAGGCGCGCGTCGTGGAGCGTCGACGCGCGATTCCCTATTTGCATAACACAAATTCGTATCTTAATAATGGGACAGTAGAGATGAATATGCCATAGGCAAAAAACATGAAACCTCGCGATGCTTCGATTTTCCGTCAGTGTCAGTTGAGCCTAGCTTTTTTTTATCAATTTGTAAGCTTGGTCTTACAACTCTAAAACAATCCGAAATTCTCGTAAAGTTATTTTTTAAAGCGTTACCGATAGGGCAAAGTTTAACGCCATATAGCCCAATCTTAGTGAATTTTTCTTTTGTTACGAGCATACGATCGTTGGCTACGAGTTTTAGAGAAAGGTAAAAAATTATAAATATTGTCGTTGGCTCAAAGGACATCCACGAAGAGAAAAACTATCCATCATATATAAATGAAGTTGGCCCCTGGGTAGCGGAATCGGGGAAGTTTGTTGCCCCGCATAGAGGGGCAGAGATGAAAGGCTCGTCTGGTGTTCGGCGAGCCTTACATTCGGAGTCGGGGGACCGTTGTGTCTCCTTTCTCAGGGTGGAGTGTTCTTTTATTATTTTTTCCATCCTCAAAGGTGGAGTGGATAATAAAAAAGAAAGGTCAATAATGGAGGTGTCATGTGTGTCAAATCATAATACTTATTGTGCCGTAGTATAGGTACTAGGCAACCATAACCAGTCGTATTCTGACTTTATGACGCTTTTACGTATCTACCAACATCGCATATCGATGCAAACGCTTAGAATCATGCTTGCAATGTACTACTACTTAGTTACATTATTACATATGTACAGAGTACAGGCTTTAGAAAATGTCAAGACGAACATTTATGAATCTTGCGATAAGAAAGGTCCAAAGTCTTTGATGGACCCTCACAGATGGCGCCTTTTGTCAGGCAAATTATTTGTTTTGCCTACACATACGAAATTCTTTAAACAAAACAAACGATATACAAAGAAAGAAAAATTTCTTTACAAAAGACAGCAAAGACTGCCTTTTTCTTTCCGACAGCTCAACTGCTAACCCCACACATACAATATTATTAGCAATCCAAGTTTATGTACATTTATAGTAAAAGCAATATTATTATCAGTATTATTGTGTGTATGAGGGTGAATTTCACTTTCCGAATTTCAATGGCACTTTTGAGTGATGTTTGTAAAACCCTTTTTCTTTTGGTTTTAATGTCTTAAACGTACAAATAAGTTCAAGCAATGTCAATAATTATAAAATCGCAGAAATATTTAAGTTAAATACAACAAAAAACGATATTTTAGGTCACACGAATGAGATTGCAGTAACACGAATGATTTTCTCATAAACATAAATGAGAAATTATTATTACAACACACATTTTATCGTTCACAAAAGAACATTTAACAACATTTAACATGTTGAACAACAAATATATTTATATAACTTCTTGTATCAAAATCCTGCTCATCCGTGTAATCTCATCTATCTATCTGTATGTAATTAATAAGTAAATCTAAATAAGTATTTTGTCAATGTCATATAAACTGTGTTGTAATCCAACATATCGTCATCACCACCGTCAACATCATCATCATGATCATCATTATCATCAGCTTCATTACCATTCACATCATCATCACAATCATCGTCATCATCACTACAATCATCATCGTCATCATCACCACCATCATCATCGTCACCACCGTCATCACCACCACTATCACCATCTAATTGTTATATTTCAAGTAAATGTTTGGCTTAAAGTAACTATTTGACTTAAAAGTAGACAAGAATGAGAGTGACAATAATGATATTTGGATATATTTTTAATTGTCAAGTGTCTAAAATATGCTGGACCGTTATAAAAATGCATAGATTTTAAAGTTCCCTTTGTCTAATTGATATACAATAAAGTTTATAAAACTATTACTTAATACTTATTTAGACAGATTGCTTTACATAAATGAGAACGATTTAGTCACTAGCGCTGAAATTGGTATTTAAGTCGATTTTTTGCTAAAACGGAGATGCACAGGTTACTTCACTGTGTACACTCCAACCCGACAGGAGCCCCTTCCCACGTGTGCGAAGGGTGAAGGTGATGCGGTATGAACTTTTGGTATTACGAGGCTTTTAGTTGAATTGACACTATTGATAAGAAGAATTGAAACACATTGTGTATTACCAAGAAAACATTTGTAATAAATTGGTACATTACGGTATGTTTTCGACGTGTAAGTTATTAGAGTTTATCCTCGATGGGAAACATTGCGATTTCCTCGAGTGTTTAATTATTTTTTTTCTTCTCTTAAAATTAAGGCGACGTGGAACCGGCTCACATGAATGAGAAATTGCCCACTTTTTTAATTTTTATTTATTACTGTGATGTAGTAAAGTAGTCTTTTTATGTATAACACAGACTAAGTATGCAAGCAATCATATGAAATAAATAATGCTTAGAATTCATGTAATTACACACACACATCAAAACTTAGGTCAAAAAGTTCCTATGATGCGGAACTAAAAAAAAACGAATAAATTTAGCATTCACAAACTTATATTAATTAATTAAATTGGGTGTGTTTATAAAAAAGTTGGTAAAATTAAATAGGTCTAATTTAAAATGCAAATTATGGAAAACTTTAACATTATGCATGCTCGATTAAATCGAATCTATAAATAATAATACCAATAAACGAGAAATAGCTGTAATAATTGTTAACATATTTTTACAAAAGGATAGCGTACCTATGATTATAATTCAATAGCTAAATGTTAATTTATAATAATAATGTTAATAATAATTAAAGAAAGATACAACGGTCCCCCGACTCTAAATATAGGGCTCGTCGAATACCAGACGAGCCTTCCATCTCGGAGCCTTCCATGCTGGGAAACGAATTCCCCCGTGTCCATTACCCAGGGGCCATGGGGGCCAGGACAACGTCCCCTCAACTGTGAAGTTCAGAGGCTGGTTTCCCAGCCTCCGCGGCGGATCTGTCGGTATGCTCTGCCGCAACACCCTACACGCATCCGTGTGGACTCTCCGAAGAGAGTCTCTTGGAGCGCCCACCGCACGGGCCAATCGCACAAATTCGGCAGTAGAGGACAGGACGAGCGGCAACGACACACCGACACGTCTCTTCAACCCGCGGCCCCGTCGCCACTACATCTACACCCTAAGGCTTTGATATTTGAATATAGTTTTCATTTATTCATTACGAAACTTGTACGTCATTAAATAATATCATTTACGTTACTATTTACAATGATCGTGAATTGTGCTGTGTACGGCTCGTTATTATCATCTAAACGGGGGGTAAAGAGAGGAGTTTCTTTCGATTTCCGAAAGGTGAAACGAAGTAAATAAAAAAAAACTTATGTCTAAGACTCATTCCGTTATTGTTTTCTTCATCTATTTAGTGCAGAGTAATATATAACACAAAGTTATTATATCAATATAATAAGACGCCATAACCACATGAGTAAAGAAAGCTAGTAGACAAGGGTTCTCGAATTTTCAATTTGTATTGATAAATATTATAAGTAATGAATATACGTACCTAATTATTAACTAGGTTTTCAAATATCTTGGTTGCATTATTTAAAAATACCTGTCCAAAATATAGATAACATTTTAAGTGCTTTTAATGTATTTTTAAATAAATCTTAAATATTATTCTTGTTAGCCTACAGGACTGCGTCTCTGTAGACGAGATTAGCAACAGGTTGGTGGAAACAGTCCACACGGTTGGGTCAAAATTCTTCAGGACCCGCCGCAAGGATAGGCCGCAGAAACTTTCCGATCATACTCTCAAGCTAATGGCAAATCGACGCGATATGATGCTGCAGTCTTCCGATAAGGTTAAAGCCTACAGACAGCTCAATAGACACTAATGGAAGTCCATGCGACACGACATACGGGTCTTTAATACCAATAATATTAAAGATATCATAGAGCGGAACAAGGGCTCTAAAGAGTTTGCATGGAACATGTCTATTGGTCAAAGTCGGCTTACAAAGCTGAAGACGGAGGATGGCAACGTTGTAACGTCCAAGCCAAAGGTACTGGGAAAGATCGAGAGGTTTTATAGTTATCTGGATTACTCAGCCTGTTGCTGATTCTAAAGATTCTAGAGCCAAACTCACCCGACACTAACTGAGGATATCCCGGACATCAGTCTGTACGAGATTAGGATGGCTCTGAAACAGTTAAAAAACAGCAAGGCACCGAGTGAAGACGGAATTACATCCGAGCTTCTGAAAGCGGGTGGAACACCGGTACTAAGAATCCTTCAGAGGCTCTTTAATTCAGTCTTGCTGGGAGGTTCTACGCCAGAAGCGTGGAATGGAAGCGTGGTGACTCTTCTTGAAAAAGGCGATAACACTCTATTGAAGAATTAACTCTAACTTTCGAATCCCGTTTCCAAATTACAATCCATGATATTATAATAGTTTCCCCATTTTAAAAACAAATTAGTTTTTTAACAAATTAGCTTTGAAAGTGGCTAAATCGCTTACCGCGAAGAGCCAAGATAAATAGGAAAAAAAACAAAACTCTTGTTATTCCAACCGAATCCTATAAATAATCTTTATTTTGTGCGAGAATTCGAACCTTTGTTATTATTAGTGGTCTGTGGATTAAAACAATTTTATTCACTAACATTAGCGATGATCGCCATAATTTTTATATTTTACTTAAACTGACGCTGGCACAAGACTGGTGGCGGTAAACGATTCTGCAAGTAATTCGAACATTGTTTTTGGAGTCATTCATCGACCAGTCATCACCATGTCTTTGCGATGTGTCAATTGCACACTCCGTATATCACGACTGAGACGGTATCGCATGTGTGATGAAAGTGATGAAATAGTTGAGAGAGTTAGAAGATGGGTATATCCACGTGATGTAAGTGCCCACCTCTTTCACTTGTTGTGTTGCTAAGGTGTATAAAACTAATTAAGTGCACCTTAATTAACAGCTTGACACTTCAACCCAACTGTTAAGGCACTTGCGAGACAGTCGACATCAGCTGCGCTACAGATTTATTTGTATTTTGTATGTAAATTACTCCCGAACGCCGCGGCAGCGTCACACGCAGCCTGCAGTTGCAATGCAAATCTTAGTTTTTGTTTATGTGTTTAAGTGAATTACTGGAACAAAACGAGAACATTCTAATATAATGTTTTTCTTAAAATTATGGTTGTTGCGCTTTGTTTGAACAAATGTTCTTCTATACATTTTTATTCTAAATCTGACAATTATGACTTTTTTTGTTTCTAGGTATCTGGTAGTGACCATATTTGTCATACATGTTGGCAATTAATCCATCGAGACGATCAGGGTGATCCTGCATTAAATCTTACACAACCACAACCACTAGGTCATCAGAATGTTTGTGTTGGATGTGGCAGATCCATATTAAGATTAAGGAGTCGTATGATTGTACGACCAGAAATGTCAGACAGTGACACCATGGTTGCCAATGTTTTCTCATATTGGATCAATCCCCGCCTGGTAAGTCGTAAGTAATTGTTTAAATAATACAGAATTATAATTAAGGTAATATTGAAGCAAGCAAAATGGGAATGGAATGGACCACTTACCAATCAGGATATGCATGAAGTATAGTTGTTTTGGTGTGTGGTTGTCTATTAGTCCATTAAATTAAGTTGTATCTATTGTAATATGATTTCAGTTGTTGCCTACTGATAAAGCATGTGTGGCATGCTTGCTTAGGGCACGACGACTTGCTGACAGCAGCATACAAGTTAGTAGAGGAGTGACTGATCAAACTGAAGAACCTGCACCTTCCACGAGCCAAGCTACTGAAGTTTCAATTAAGACTGAGGACCAAATAAAGGTTGAAGACCAAATAAAGGTTGAGGAACCAGACACTTCTACTGAACAGGACCCGCTTCGAAGTATTACACCCACAGTGCCTGAAGAAGCAACCTCTAATGAACGTAGTGGTACAATCAACCCTGCTTGTATTTCACTTCCTACATTAAGAAGGGCAGCTGACACATCTCGTCGTTGTTTATTTATAGAATGCAATTACCATGAGAAGCGAACTATACCTGATGCACTACGGAAAAGAATTATTAAAGATTTTAGTTTCTATATACCGCTCAATGCTAGAATTTGTGATTTCCATCTTACAAACAATTTGTTTCATGAATTGTATAGTGCTGAAAATACATTATCTATTTTTACAGCAGAACATATTGAGGAGATAGTGTTTCTATTATCTGAGCACAGTAATATTGATTTTCATAATCCAGAAAACTTAGATGATCATCTCTTCAAATATTGGTTTGGGAAAACCAAAAGTGAATATAATCAGTTATTATCTGAAGTCCCACGGCTGAAAGTGCCACATATTAAATGTGGTTTTAATGCTCTGCTGTGTAAAATGCGCACTGGAGATAGTGACGAAAGGATTGCTGCATTATTTAGAATGCCAAGAAGAACTTTAGAGGGAAACATGACTAAAGCCCGAGAAATTCTTCTACAAAATAACATACCCAAACATTTAGGATTTTGTGTTTGATATGTATGTAGCACATGTTTGAAGAAAGGAACTTATTCAAAGAAACTTATTTAGCTGAGCATTTCTTTAGTAAGGTCTAAAGCCCGGAAGGTCTAATTGAAGAAAGAGATCCAATTGTTATTACTGATGGAACATTTTTGTTTACACAGAAAAGTACGAATTATTTATTTCAGAAGGAAACATATTCCTTACTTAAGTGCCACAATTTGGTTAAACCATTTCTCATTATATGCTGCTATGGGTATAGAATAGGTAAGACAACTCACCATCCTTCAAGCTAACATCATGAGGTGTGAATAGGTTGGTTGTCGAGGCTGTCAAAGGGTGTGTCAGCAGGGACTTCAAAATCTTCCGTGAGGTTATCTACTGCATTTTTTACATGGACCATTAGAATATCTTAAAAAACCAACTTCGACTTCCTAGGTCAGTTGTTTTTTTTTGCCTTACGAGGCAGTAAAACCATTTCCAAAATTCGAAAAAGTAATTAACTAATATTTGGCGGTTTTAACACTTATATGTCACTCCTTGTAGCTATATCTATACCTACATCTGTCTATATAGGTATGTGGAACATCTTTTTCCGACCATTGGTGACGATTGACGAAATAAAAAAAATATTGGCAAAATAAAAACGCTTTTATTTTCTACAGTACCTATGTATAATTATAGTAAATTAATTGTATAAAGCCAGTACAGCACCTACCCAAAGTCGAAAGCATATCGAATACATCAGTTGCAGTTTGCCAAGCAACTATCTGTCCCACGAATATAATAGTAACTTTTATAGTATTAGAATAAGTAAACTGCATTGTATACTATAAAAAGCGTAATGTACTAACGACTGTACGCATCTCGCAGCACAGTACCGTAGCTTAGGTCCTAGAAGATGCTCAAGGACAGGTAGATTATACTGATTGGTGTTAAATATTAATTATGTATGACATTAACACTGATATAGAGATAGGTCAAGCATTTGCTTTTTTGATACCTAAATGAAAAATAATCGAGCTTGTCACACCAACTGCTTAGGAATTTTGATTGCTAGGTCATCACTAGAGCTAGCGAAATAGCTAGTAAATATAAGAAAATAAATTGAATGACAAGGCAGCATGTTACGCATCCTGACGCATTAGTTCAGAACATGACACCTAGGCAAGTTCAGCTTGACGAGCTACCGGTAGCTCATAAGAAGAAATATGCACTAAAAGATGAAGCTTAAAAGCCGACATTAAAACCTCTTGAAAAGCATAAAAGGCGCCAAAAATGCAAATTAGCGACACGAAGTTGTTATTAAGTGTTATGAATAAGAAGTGATAAAATTGTAATCTTACAATAAAAAATTGTAAGAAGACTTTTCTTAAGAACCGCATTTGTTTTATTTGCAGATACTTTGGTGGTATTAGGAATACACACCATCATAATTAAGTGAATTTACTGGAAAACAGTTTGGACAATTCTTGGTCGCTAAGTACGTACATTGTGTATACGTACTTATCTAATAATTTGCCATATAACTTAGGTTAATAAATTAATCAACTACCATATTTTTTTAAAATTATGCTGGAATCCTAAGAAAATCCCTTAGCCCCAGGGTAGGGGCAGTACAACGGGGTACTAAAAACGGGGCAGTATAGGGTTTTTGCAAATGAATTACCATTCCTATTTTTGCCGCCAAGCAGTGATGTGAGCATTACTGCGTTCCGGTTTTGAAGCGTGCTGGTGAAATTACAGTTACATTGTCAACTTTATCCCAGTGACAGGTGCAGTGGTGGACGTTGTGATTTAAATCTGTGAGTGGTACTGCAACTGTTACTTTGCTTCCCCCTACATTGCACGCACAGACTCCTTCCTGCCTTTGGATATTGGTTTTATGAAGCCTTTGAGCGACTATTATGATGAACAGGTTACTAAAAATGACCAAAAATAGCTTCGTATTGGCCGCCGTTTGAAGATGGTTGCTTATTCGCAAAGCAGTAACTGCTAGCATATTTAGCTACTTAGATCTGTGAGTAGCTCCGTTATGCCTCGCGACCCCGTTATTAAGCAAACTGTAAAATCCTCGTCGTTATTATATGCTATATGATATAAAGGAGGATGCTTCAATGGTATGTCATGAGAAAGAATGAATATTGATAGATTGATGGTCCAATTTATAGAGCGAATGTGGATGGAGGTGTGGCGAGAGGTAGACTTACGGGGCGCGGGTGCACGCTCTGCACGGGTAGGTCTGTTTCTGATCTGTGCTTGTCCTAGCGTTTAGCGTCCTGTTTGCGATTTCGACGTGTGGATCTACCCCGCTTGTAGCCGCTTTTGCACTGTGAAAGGGAAGACGCTAAGAAACGCGCGCCCGCACCCCCGCCGCCGCGCCCGGGCCTCCACTCTGAATGAGCTCTAAAAGCTCTTTCTAAAAAGACTACAACACCGTTTAAGACCGTAGCTAAGCACGGACGAAACGTACACGTGATAGGTCGTCAACGCAGGTTCTTGTTTGCGTAAACAAATCTATTTAGCTTCATGCAAATCTGCTCGATGTGTTCCTTCCAGTTAAGTTTTTGTTGATTGTTATCTTATGAAAGCTAAATGTGTCTATTTCGTCTACAGAGTTCTAATTCATTTTAACCGGTATAGGATTTGATGTATAAGACCTAAATGTTATAATTTTGGTTGTACTTACCCATATCAATAGGTATTCAAGTCATTGATGTCCATCCAACGTATTACGACTGTCAGTGCTTTATATTGGTGTTAATAGTCGCATTGTTTCGGCATTTTATTACAAGACTTGTATCGCACTAAAACAGAATCTGATAAGGAGATTCCATAGAAATTTAGGGAAATAATAAAATCAAATTTTATAGGCATGTAGGTACAGAGTGTTTGTTGAACTGTCGCAAATCAAAGGTTCTCGGATAGACGTGGACGTGCAAGAAAATTGTTTTAATCTTTCCATTTCTCGTAATGATCTACAGGTATGAGCAGATCCCGCACCTGGTGGTGGCAAGAGTTTGTAGGTAATTGTCGAAAAAGCTTGTAGCAGGCCTATTAGACTAGAAATATTTGACTTTGACCTAGCGTCAACCCAGCAGCATGAAGTGATGAGACTCAGACTCAAACACCTGAATACATATATATAATTCTCGTAATGCCTTTTCGCCATATGGTCGGCGATTAAGACAAATCTTGATAATCCTTCAATTTCTCATAATGCCTTTTTATCATGTGCTCGGATAAATAATTTATTTAGTTTACTAAAAATGGAAAATAAATCAAAACTTAAAAAAAAATTAATTAGCTTCATAAACCACAAAACTCACTGTGACGACACTAAAAAGCGAAAAATAACAAAATACATATTTAATCCAAATGACAATAGCATTGTTGTAATACTTTTTATTTATTTTTGTCTTATTTCCTTTTTTACGTACACAGTACGTAACCACCGAATAATAATTAACCATTGTTGATTCTTGTCAATGGATGTTTGATGACATTATGTTATGAGCCCTTTGATTATTCAGATATTTACGTTTATCACCTACATGTCCTACACCTAGATTATTTATCACTACATTTTAATGCTGACTGTAAGATCTCAAAACATCAAATCTTTACGACATATAGGGTCGTATTCTAGAACTCTACTCAATGCTCAAGTCAGGACTTGAGAATGAATCAAAGCACTAGAAATCATACTCAAGTCCCTGCCATTAGGGTCGTATTTCCAGTGCTTGAAATCATACTCAGATCCTGACTTGAGCAATGAGTAGAGTTCAGGAATACGACCCATAGATTATTATTTAATTGGTACCGTAGTTAGTGTTACCTTTAAAAGTTTTTATGAACTGTATATTTCTTTCTATATCAGATTTTACATGATGCAGTCCGCTAACGAACGAATTCGAAGGATTTACTTTAAAAGTCGAAACAGAAATTGGTGTGGGACAATTGTAGTGACTCTTGTTAACTAGACGATTCTTGGGAATTGTTTCATAGTTGTGTAGCTTGTCGCAAATGAAGCACTTAAATTGATTAAAGCTCGATTCTCCCTCGTGTTGATATGGCCTGGCCATTATTTCTTTTAAAATGTTCTCATTCCTTATAATTCCCTTCGTTTTGTGCTCTAAATATTCCTCGTATAGTTCGTCATCTTGCATCAATTTATCAATGTGATCACTAAGCAATTTTGGTGTTGGAAAGTCCTGGAGCAGTATTGCCGATTTCTCGTTCGGCATCCAGAACTTTATTGTGGGAGTTCCGAAGTAAATGGGTACGACACCCACGCGAATTGCACGCCAAAACTTCTCGGTCACGTAATCATCACAGACTCCATTTTCTAATGCTAAAACAAACTTGTATCTCGCCACAAATTTAAGAACATCGTCTGCCTCTAATCTGTTCCAGTATTTACCCTGTAGTGTTTTCGGTATTTCTTTGTTATTCAGACAATTGCCATATGAGTCTATCCTTTGGTAGTTCATCAACTCTCGAACATACAAGTCTCTTTCAGATGGTACTTGACATGCCGTTTGGAGATACAATATAGGAGATATTTCCGAAAGAAGATTATTCTTTTTAGATGTCGGTATAAAATATGCTCTGTTTGTAATTGTATCGTACGAGGAAAGCCATTGTAAAGGAAATGGAACATCGCTGTGTCGGCTAAAGGTGCTCGAATAATTAAATAGTCTCAATCCGGCTTCGAACATAAAGTCTGGAATATATTTAGGCGATTCTTCATGGAACAATCCCCAAATCTTTTTCTCAGGCTCTCGTGGCAAAGGCAAATCTGTAAATGCTATCAAGGCTCCATAAAATATATATGCTCCTACGGTATTGTGTGGTAGCATAACGGGATAGTCATAATAATCACAAATAAAGTCACCACAGGTAAACATTTCGACTGGTACATATTGAGGTGCCCCAATTATGTCTCTAAGAAATTTACTTGACCATGAGACGATTGTCGGTTTATCAACATGGTCCAAACTTTCGTGTTTACGAATTTGCTGTATTTCTTTTACCTTGGCGATTTTTTCGTGACTGTTACCAGCCGGTTCAGGTATAGGTGGAGGTATCAAAAGGGCTATGGCAAGTATGAGGACTATAAAAGTATATGTTAAGTTATTGATATGACACTTCAGAAAAACATTTACAATTTGAAACATAATAGTGAGCAATGACTACGTATATAGGATACTGAGTAGGTACACCAATGTTAATCGCAAAGACTACCTACACTTAACAGGGGGAAGTAACGCTCGTAGAGCACACAGGGTTTCTTTATTTTATTAACGTTATTCAGGTGATATTAGTCAGATTGTAAATTAATATTTTATTCGAATATTTCGAAGTGTTGACACAAGTGACTGATGAGTAACTTAAACACACTTTGGCGAAAACGACGGAGCCATAGATACAAAAATTGAACTTGACTTTTTTCCATCCTTATAAACACACGATTTTTTAAATTAATGGGACTTTAAATACTTTGTGCCAAGGTCAAAGTAAAAGGTTAGAAAACGGACGGGAGGAAAACCAAAAAGGAAACATTAAACACACTTGTTCAGATTTATTGCATAGATTAGTATTTAGCCTTAGAGGATGGAAAAAAAATAAAGGAATGTTCCTTGCCATTAGGTTCGTAGTTCCAGTGCTTGAAATCATACTCAAGTCCTGACTTGAGCATTGAGTAGAGCTCTGGAATACGACCCTAAGTATTTTGCTATTGTCGTTGTTTTTTTTCTTTCTTTCAAGGTTAAAAACCATGTAGCTATGTCTTGGAGAATTTTTCTTTGATTATTTATAAATATTATTATTTCCTGTAAGGCGGTTTAGAGGATGGAAAAAAATAAATGGCCGACACTAGGTTTGTGCCAGTGTCGGTTTTATGGCTTTCTAAGAGTAATATAAAAATTATGGCAATCAACCAATATGGCCAGTGTCAATGAATAATCGAGATCTTAAGAGTGGTTACACTTCTTTTATTTTTTTTCCATCCTCTAAGGGTTACACACGGCGTGTTTTAGCATGACTTACGATCGTCTTGTGTAACTTACGATTTATAGGCGATTGCATCGATGCAAACGCGCGAATGCATCGATACAAACGCGCGACAGCATGGATACAGTCGCTTATGTTGAATAATTATGTACAAAAAATATGTATAGCTTTATATAATTATATAATTACCTGTCTGTTTTGTTTGTAAACTTAAGTCAAATTAATAAATACATTAAATGAATAAATTGGTTAATTAATTTAAAACGTGCATCGCGTTTGTATCGCTTTTACATCCCGTTTGTATTGCATCGCTGCTTAACCGCTCTTAGAAATAAATAAAATAGGCATACGCTAAGTCTTCAGTCCATTGATTATTTTTTAGTTGTGACCTTAGACTATTTTCCATTCTCTAATCTTTTCACATTAAAACATTCTTACAAATCTCTGTACAAATACAAACAAAATAGATAGGTAATTTCTCCAATGGATCACATCGTCCTTATGAACCATAAATAAACCTATGGTAGAAAAGGTGTTCTTAGCATCATCCATAACTGTTAATTGCTGGATAATTCTTGTATTTACCATTTCTTTCTTTCCATCGACTCCTTTCTTCCAATCACTATCCGGCGAGTAGTCATTTACAAATGTCTAACCTTATTTACAACACGTAATAGTATTAAATTATGAATAAATCACGATTATTATACTTGAAATTTAAATTTCAGTATCTCTGTGACTCTCATGACCGCCCCATTAACCCCCTTTCACTCTCTTACATTCTGGCTTCATGTCTGATTCCTTCACTCTCTATTCAAACACGTCACTGGAATGCTCTTCCAGACTCCATCAGGTGTGCTAGTTTATCGTCTTTCAAAAAGAATGTCCATGAGCATCTTTTTAATTGTTTGTCACAGCGATATTCATGATCATCATCTTCTGTTATTGTATGTATCATATATATACGTAATGTATTATGTATATATGTATATAGATATGTATATATTAGGTTTGTTTGTTATGTATATGATTATATACTTATTACATTTTATGTTATTATTACATTACTAATTTAATATTTTGTTTAATTTGCCGTATTCGTGAATTTAGTTTTCCGCAAAGGTAAAGAATGTTTTAGTATTAAGTCCGCCTTTCACACCATTGTGTTGTAGTCAATAAAGTTTATTACATCAATTTAAAAAAAATCCGATTCTCTCTAGTGTTGATCTTCATTATCTCATATTATCATTCTTTTCATTATTTCTATATATATATCATTCTTTTCCAAATAAAATATAGAAATAATGCAATACTTTCTTTTTTGAAAAAGGCAGCGGATACGCATGTACTATGTACCTAATTGTGCCAGGACACATAAAACTAATAATATACAAAACATAGCACAATGATCTTATAAGTATATATAAGACCATTGATTTAATTTACCTTTCTTTTATACTTAACCGATTTCAAAAAAAGGAGGAGGTTAACAATTCGACTGTATTTTTTGTATGTAGGTATGTTATGCGATAACTCCGGGAATTTGTGAACCGATTTTGATGATTACTTTTTATTGGAAAGACAGTACGTGATTATTGGTCCCATTTAAATATGAAGGAAATACTCCACCTCTAAGGGTGGCAAGCTAGAAGATGAATCCGGTTTCGCGTACTTTCCGGTAATCGATTTCTATAAAACTAGACAAATAGCTTTGCTTTCGAACGTTACATTATAAGCGAATGCTCGCAGTGAAATAGAGTAGCGCCCTTAGATTTCGAATCGAAAAGTAAATGCTGAGTTGTATCGTAAAATTATACATTCCATAAATTTTAATGCACGTCACTAGACAAAAATGTAGAGCAATTAGCTCTATCGACGTATTTATGAATTATACGAAACCTAAAGGACGGACAAACGTCAAAACGGCCAACATAGCGTACCGGTAGGTACTATAATTATTATTTTACTGACCATAATATGCATGAATATGGAACTATATACTTTATAAATAATAGTCATTTTACAGTTAGACTAACAGAAATTAGCGTGTGGGTGAATTGAAAGAGCACTTAAAAATAATTGTTATTCAAAAACGTTTCACATTACTGGCTTGTTTTATATTTTACAATTCATTTTTTTTTAATAATAACGCACACACTCAACATAGCCCCGCCATTAGGGAAACCCTGTGTCGCGGGTGCCATGGACACACATATAGACAACCACAAATGACATCCAAACTCACGAGAGAAAAAAATGTAGGCCATACAAATATTTCTCCCGGCCCGGGAATCGAATCTGGGACCTCTGCGTGGCAGTCCGGCGTGGTAACCTTTCGGCCACGGAGGCAGTTACACTGTATATAATTATATGTAACTTTTACTAATCATAAACGAATTTTAATTAACTCATTTGGTTCTTAAGAAATTGTTCCTTTTAAAAACGTGCGGGTTGAGTGAGCATAAGAAAGTATTTGTAAAAAATTTAAAAAGGCACTAATCGATCTGTAATTAAAAACGATAATTTAACTAAACTCTTACTAAAACTAGTACAATAATATTATATGCAAACTTAATACTTTTGTAGATCTGACTGGCCCTCTGAGAACTGAATGATTAAGTTATTTTTCTCTTGTTTTATCTTTTTACAAATAGAAAGATTGGTTTCTATAATTGTTTTAGAACTTTTACTAAATGATTAATATATTTTAAAGATTTTACAGAAGGTGCTCATTCAATCAACACACACGTTACAAATTATGCTATAAAAAACAAAGGTCATAAGAAAATTATTACTCACACATTTTATGGACAAGTTGTTTGTCTATACCTATTTACATTATTCAGTGATTACATTTTTATTTTGACTGTATTTTACCAAAAACGATATGAAGAAAATAGGACCGCGATAAAGTTCTATCGGAGTTTTTGAGAATCGATGTAAAAGAGACTTGACATAACGGAAACAATTCTCACTCCTAGTTTCGCTGAATGTTGAATACCACGGAATGGAGCTAAAGGATCTCAAATAAAGCTTAGTTAGATACTACTTGACTACACAGTTATACAGATAATTAAAATGCAACAAATTAATTAATCTCAATCACTATTTAATTGCTTGTGTATGGTTACTTGTAAAAGTTTTTATAAAGTGAATATTTTTTTCTGTGTCAGATTTCACATGATTCATAACAGTAACATACGAATTCGATGGATTTACTTTTAAAGTCAAAACAGAAATTGGTGTCGGACAATTGTAGTGTCTTTTGTTAATTAGACGATTCTTGGGAATTTTTTCGTAGTTGTGCAGCTTGTCACATAAGAAACACTGAAATTTACGAAAGCTGGACTCTTCTAGAGTTTGATATGGTCTAGCTGTTATTTCTTTTAAAATGTTCACATTTCTTATAATTCCCTTCGTTTTGTGCTCTAAATATTCCTCGTATAGGTCGTCATCTTGCATCAGTTTGTCAATGTGCTCGCTCAGTAATTTAGGAGTTGGAAAGTCTTGGAGCAGTATTGCCGATTTCTCGTTCGGCATCCAGAACTTTATTGTGGGAGTTCCGAAGTAAATGGGCACGACACCCACGCGGATCGCTCGCCAAAACTTCTCCGTCACGTAATCATCACAGATTCCGTTTTCTAATGCTAATACAAACTTGTACCTCGCCACGAATTTGAGAAAATCGTCTGCCTCTAATCTGTATAAATATTTACGTCGTAGTGTTTTCGGTATTTCTTTATTTTTTACACAACTGCCATACGAGTCTATACTTTGGTACTTCATAAGCTCTCGGACATACAAGTCCCTTTCAGATGGTACCTTACACCTCGATTGAAGATACAATATCGGCGATATTTCCGAAAGAAGAGAATTCTTTTTGGACGTTGCTATAAAATGTGTTTTGCTTGCTATGTTATTATACGAAGAAAGCCATTGTAAAGGAAATGGCACATCGCTATGTCTGCTAAAGGTGCTCGAATAATTAAATAGTTGTAATCCGGCTTCGTACATAAATTCTGGGACATATTTAGGCGACTCTTCATGGAACAATCCCCAAATTTTTTTCTCAGGCTGCCGTGGTAAAGGCAAGTCTTTAAATTCGATTGTAGTTCCGTAAAATATGTATGCTCCTACGGCGTTGTACGGTAACATAATGGGATAGTCATAATAATCACAAATGAAGTCACCGCAGATCAATTGCTTGGCCTTAGGTACCTTAGATATGTTTCTAAGATCTCGGCTTGACCATTTAATGATTGTCGGTTTATTGACTTCGTATAAAGTTCTGTGGTATTGGGGTTCACGAAGTCGGTGTAAATATTTTTTCTTTACTAACTTTTTGTTACTATTATCAGCTGAGTTAATTGTAGCTGGAGGCATCCAAAAGGCTATAGCAAGTATGAGGATTGGAAAAGCATGTATTAAATTGCGGATATCATACCTTCCAAAAACATTTACAATCAAAGACATTATTAGGTATATCTATAGCGAGCAAAGAATGGGATAGTGAGTTGGTATATGTGGAATTTATATTGCAAATATTACAATGAATAAGGGGAAATTAATCGTATCAGGCACACCGTTGACCCTTTCAATGAAGCACACTGTTTCTTTATTGTATTTGAGTCTTCAATTAACTGAATATTTGTAGATTTTGGCTTTATTCTATTCTATTTTTTAAGTTTCTGGCTTCTTCTTCTTCTTCTTCTTTTAAATGTTATGGCCCCATCGAAATAATCAATGATTTTGCCAATGTCAAGTAAAAATAACTATGTACGGTAGTTTAGTATTATTATAAAAATTATACAAAAAAAAATGGCGATTTCGCCAATGTCCTGTGAAATTATGAAAATAAAACAATGTCTGTAAAATAATATCTGGCTTCTCTTGAAGAAGGTTTTGGCTTTACTATTCTTTTGATAATTGGCATATAATGGCGTCAAATTTGTTTTATAAATATATTTTCTTCTTATTTCTCCTGGCTTTTCGCGGTAAGCGTTTTAGCCACTTACAGAGTGTTTTGACTGACATGTTTTTAAAACGGAGAAACTTTTACAATATCATGGAATGTAATTTGGAAACGGGATTTGAAAGTTAGAGAAAAAGTGAAAATGGGATCAGGCGAGGAATTATGAGATGTAAATAAACAAAATGGTATAAATATAGAATAAATATTATATTATTATTACAGCAGTAAATTTTTTATATTATTTTCTAAAATAAATTTAGATAAAAAGTATATATAGAATAGTTATTGGACAAAAACAAGAGATGGATGGAAGTCGGAAGAGGCACATGAGATTGGATAAGATTCTGGATAAGAGAAGAACGATCAAATTTTGGGCAATTAAAAAAAATGTGCTTTAAATCGCTAATTTCACCGCAATCACACACATCGTCACCAACTATATTAAATCTCGCAAGGTGAACGGGAGTACATACGTGACCTAATCTCATTCGAGTCAATATGCTTGTTGCCACTCTGTTCAGTTTTAGTTTAGGAACCACAGTTTCACTGGTATTGATGGTTGGATATTGCTATAAAATCTACATTTGAACCGAGAGCTCTCCGTCCATGCTGTAGTCCAATTATTTCTAAGAAATGTCTTGAAAAGTGTGACCAGGTTATAAATCTTGTAATGAGCCATGTCCCCGCAGATGATAGCATCATTGGCGAGCTTGTGAGCGTGCTTGTTGCCCAATATTCCCGAGTAACAGGGAATTCAGGCGAACACTAATGAAAAACCCTTCAATGTACATGTGAATAGTAACTTTCTTGTATTAATAATTACCGGAGAGATAAGTTTTGATTTAAACGGATATCTTACAAGTACCTGAAGGGCAGTTATATAGAATCAGAAAATATTACGGTCTGTTTAAATGTAGCCAATAGAATATACTCAACGGATTTGTATAACCCGAAACACTCCCCAGTGAAAACAAAGCTCTCAGGAGGACACTTTCCTTTCTGTACAAAATTATATTGGGATTTATAAACTCCAATTCCAACATTACTATTGTTAATGAGTTTAGAAGCATCGCTAAATGTGATGCCAAGTTTGGAATTTTGTGTCTGTAACAAAGTGTAGTAAAAAGAAAAAAATGTGTAGTTTCGACTGTTTCCATGTTCCGAAGACAAACGAACATCAGAGGTTAATATTAAAGCATCATAATTAACTCAGAAGATAGGAAGATTCTCTGATGTGTGAATTGGTGCGTGAATAGATAATACTTACGGAAACTGTTAACTAAACATGAAAGGGATTTATGAGACCAATAAGAAGAGGAAGATTCCACAGAAAAACGCTCTAGTCTAGCTAACAAAGGGTACTTAGCTAGCTGCAAGCATCGGAAAACATATCCGATACAAACTGTCTTCTTAAGTGGAGGAGTGGTTCAACACATTCTACCTGTATAGTATTTATGGGCTTTATATTGAATATTGTCTAGTTTTCTCAAAGCGGACATATTGCAGGATTCGAGAATAAAAATTGAGTAGTCAAAAAGGCTTCTAATTAAGGCATTGTACACCAGTTTTAAAGGAAAAGAATGTGCTCCCCACCACACCCCCTGTCAAACATTTTATGATATTTAAACTTTTTTCACTTTTGCTTAGCTTTTGTATAGCTATACAGGGTGTAAATTTGAGACGGGGCAGCAAGGCCAGCTACCTTAATCGTTGTAGTTACAGGAAAACGGTTCTAGTAGACTATCCATGAATTTTGAAGATATTTTGATTGGCATTCACAGACTGAAAAATGGTACAGTCAGCAAGATAAAATTATTTTACATTATTATTACAAAACTTTCTTTTATGCCATTCGATCCGGTCTCTGGTAAGGATCAACAGACTCTATAGGACCAACTGAGGTAAGAGTACTCGAAATGGCAGAAATCGCAAATTTACACCCTGTATATTCATAATGGGGGATACCAGGGCAGTAAGACTAGACTAGACTAAAACTGGCAAGGAATCTCTAAGGTTGCCGAGGCATCCATAAAGCTGCTGAGGCATTCCGGAGGTTGACTAGGCATTCCGGAGGCTGAAGGCTCGGCATGCCTAAGCATATCGCAGCTTCATTTTGTGGCTACGATCATTATCACTAAAATTGCAACTATAAAGTCATAATCTTAAGGTACATTACTATTCGTCACCTAAAAATCCCTTACCGTCCCGTTCTGTCAGTGGGCACTAGGACTAACTTTATTACGTATAGGACTTTCTTTTATAGTCAAAATGGCTTAATTTTGATAAGGTAACAACATCTTGCTTAGCAGGTGAAAATGAAGAGGCTTATTTTATTATTAGTTCAAATGACAACAAAAATTTTCAGTAAATAGTGACCTTATAGTAATTTGTGTTTTGTAAATTACATTTTATTTAAATCGTTGAACTATTTTTCATGTTACAAAGCTGAATATTTCATCATTATTTTACCATGGACCATAAAAGACTAACAAGGCCATTGCCTTTTGTACTCCAAGAGTAAAAATTAGGTAATATGAAAATGTCACAACATCATATAAATGTGGAAAAAAAATTTCACCCATTTATTTGGGTAGGCTAAGATTTTACCATACAGCCTCTTCATATTTAGGTATTAGTATTTATCCCATTTTGTTGGAAAAGGTTGAATTTAAATCTTAAATGTCAAGCTTTATGTGCTATTGACTGTTTATTTATTTATTGAGCACCGGCTATAAAGCCATCAAGGCTGTGCTTACATTGATGCTATAAACTCGAATATTTGCTTTTGATAGTAGTAGTAGAAACGAGAGTGAATGGTAGCTGGAGAATCCGCACTAACGCCGAAATAGAAAACTCGTCGCCCAGCCAAACATCATCGACGAAACTACACCGCACAGGCTTCACTGACGCGGCCATTTAGACAGGATGGGAGAGGTTTAGAACTTGAAGAGAGCCTGTCTAGGTCGACCCACTGGACTAGGTATGGTTGGTTGTCCTAAGTATCAACGAAGTGTGCTGTGTAGATGGACCTGCGCGAACCACAAGCCGTCAAGTGGCGAGAGTTTGTATAGGACCGAAGAAAGTGGCATCATCTCGTTTCGGAGTCCAAGACATTTTGCGTTGCTGATCCAACAGAGTAAGTAAGTAAAAAAGTAGCACTATTCTTCTACCCAAAAGACATCCTGCATCTATGAAATTTAATTGAACGATTATTGTAAGTTCCCTACCCTACTACAATTTCATCCGTAACTATTTCTGGTAAGTACGTTCCAATGAATCAAGACTTGAGGTATGCAGGTAAAATTGACTTAGTTGCTTTGATAATACTTGACTTTAATCACAGATATTAAAGATATGTACCCAAATATCTTCTCTTTATTTATTATTAAACGTGACTTTGTAGTCAGGGTAAGCTTCTCTGATGAGCCTGGCTGTGGCTGCATGGTTAGCTTCGCCGTAAGTATCTGACTTACCGAAGATATTTATCGTCTTGCTGTTAGAATCGTGCGTGATGATACCACCGCCCAAGACTTCATCACCACATAATGGTTGCAATTCTTCATTGACCTAAAAATTCAAGATTAATGCAAATGTAAGAAAAATTGTGACGGAAAATTTATTTTATTGAATTTCATGATGAGCGTGGGGATGGAAGTAGACCGCGGCGTAAATATCTCAATCAGAATGGAGATGTCCTTAAAAAGGCCAGGTTAAAAGTGCCAAGAATAACCGGGCATGTACAAAGAGATTGATGGGAGTGGAGGAGGCGAAGGGAGCGTAGCAGGTGGAGGTCCGTAGGCGAAAGGCGTGATGATATGTATATATGATATATAAGTATGTGATTTGGCCATGATTCACATATTTTTTGAGTCAATACTTCATTTGTTAATATTATTGATACAAAGATCGAACAAACCTTCGATTGATACTCGATCTGGAGCTCATTTACAGTAGCCACGGTGAGGCAACACACAATGTGTTTAAGTCCAATCGAATCAATGAAATTTTCTCTGTGTTTGTTCGATATCTCTGTATGAAGTGATCTGCTACTGCAGCCTTTTTTCAGTTTAACTTGCTCTTATCACTTGCTTAAACGGCGAAGGAAAAGATTATAACCTCTATTTCGGAGACGGTCCATTAGGCAAACTAGAAAGCAGCCTTAGCAGAATATTGTACTAAGCCGTGAAACTTTAATATATTCGGCTTGCAATATTAATGCTTAATTGTAAGATAATTTTTCGTGGATATCGTAAACTAAATAGTACCTAAGGTAATGGAACCGATGATGGACAGTGCACCAATCATGAACAATATTGAACTATACCGCCAAACATAAGGAAACGCTAATTATTTCTTTTCACTTTCACAATTTTTTATCATTTTTGATCAAAATGGAAGACATCAGTTAAATTTTGACAGCTGGCGGCCATCTTTATTCGCGATTATCACAGTGCGAAATAAGACGGTGATAACAAATTTTAAATAAAACGGATTTCTTATAAGGACCGCGCCTCATGTACGTTTTATATAATCATATTTGAATGTGGTATTTAAAAGTGGCGTGACTTCTGTGGTTATTTTGTGTTTTGGTATTGTTTTAAGCATCTAAACAAAACATAACTGTAAAAGAATATCATAACGTCTATTGGACAATTTTAAGTGTTTATTACTGGATCTCATTTAGCTATTTACCCAATCATGGACTTTTTTGTCCATAATCGGATTATTTCATACCAGACTTTTAATTTAGTTTATAGCTTGTTACATTATTTTAAGTCTACACTATAATGGAAACAGTGTCCGTCACTGGTCGTCCGTTACTGGATTTGATTTTTTTAGGCACGGCATTGAAGCGAATGACCAAATTGTTGATCGTTCATGTTTAGGTGTCCATTATTGAAAACCGTCCATGGCGGGGTGTCCATGATTGAAAACCGTCCATGACGGGGTGTCATTCAAAATTAAAAGGCTAAAACAAAAAATAAATCCTTAAATCGTCCATGATTGGTTCCACTACCTTACAGACGTTCTAGTAGGTTTAATAATGGACACCTTTATATATTAACAACGCGATGTCTAGCCGTCTAGATATGCTAACGTTCTATGAGACTGTAAAGTTATAAAATGCATGCTGGAAGAAACCCAGAGCTAGTTCAATAAGTATCTTATAAACAAGTTTTGCGATAATAGAACTCCTTGTGAAAGACTTCGTTTAGGAAAGTACTGCCACTATTACTTATTGGACACCGAGTAGTAATAAGAGCTATGAACGGTAAAGATTATGATGAATATGTCGGAGAACATCTTGAATATGCAGCTGATCGTGGTGCGTTGTCGCGAGGTACAATCTACGATGGAACTAGTTCGCCAAGAAGATTTAGTGGCAGTACAGCTCCTTGTGAAAGAGTTCCTCCAAGGAAGTACTGCCACCTTACCTATTTCTGCCGCCACGCGTTTCGATTTAGAAAGGTAATAAGCCTGGTGAAATTACAGGCATTTGGGACTTGTCAACTTTATGTTTCATGGTGACAGGCGCAGTGACAGTGCGCCCCTCAGCTCTTTGCAATTAAAAGCTCTGAGTGGCACTGCAACTGTTAGGAATGGGCGTGTCGCTCACCACCAGGCGCACGACTTGTTCGTCCCGTCTCATGTGATATCATAAAAAAAACAAGATGGTTGAAATATGGCCGTAGTATTCTTTTCCCCTGTGCACTCTATATTAATTACGAACTCCGTATTTCTCTTGAGAGTTAAGTATTTGTTGTAGTAAAACTTATTTTCTAATTAAATTCTACATCTCTTACTTCATTAAAAATATCCGTATGGTTATTATGTCGTTTGTATCCCCTAACGATGACAACAGAAGGCAGTTCATGCTTTTTATTACTGCATTTCACTTTCATGAGGATATATTTGAATTCTCCATCAGTGTCAATGCCTACTTTTGTTATGGACTCCAGATCCCTGCAAACGCAATTGCGGTCGTATTCCTCATCATCAGTCATTATGAAGGAGCTTTTTCATATAAACCTGGTGCTGAAAAAAATCAGTAAAATAGATCGCCAGTGTCTAGAGTTTCCTAAATTTTGTGTTTATATCTTTGGATCGAACAACTAGTGTAGTATGGAACATTTTTCGTGTTTTTCCAAAATAATACGCACTAAAAACTCTTTGGTGTGTTATAGTTCGTACAATCCAAAGTAAATAGAGCGAAGCACCTATACATCACGATCATATATAATGTTTAAATTTTTATTGAATCGATATTCAATTATGTTTTGTGAAATTACTCCACTAGTTTCTATTAATAATTATAACAAATATAATGTTAATCATGACTTTATTGATTACCTATTGATGTTTGAAGATTTCGTACCCCACCATAAATTTCGGAAGTGTTTGTGTCTTCTTCTTTAACAACGTTTTATTTTAATAACGCAACACTCTTAGTTCCGCTCTAGGGAAACCCTGTGTCGCGGGTGCCATGAACACACATACAGACAGCCACAAATTATACCCAAACTCACAAGAGAATTAAATGTAGGCCAAATATTTCTCCCGGCCCGAGAATCGAACGCGGTAACTCTGCGTGGCAGACCGCCATGATAACCGTTCGGCCACAGAGACAGTTGGCATTTAGTCCAGTAACTGTTTAGTAACTGTGATTTAGTCATAATCCATTTCGTTCTATGTTTCCATGTGAGGAACGCTCTCCATCACGACTCACTGCATATGGTAGATCCAGTTAACAAATGCATACCTGTTAATTTTGTGGAGCACATTAGCTGTCGCAAAAAAGTCCCTTCGTTGTAGCGAGAATACCTACAACTTTGAGTGAATAAAAAGAAGAATAGATGAAATAGCATTCATTCATTCTTTCCATTCATTCTCGTTACTATAGTTTCCTTTATCACACTAATGTCTTCGTCTAAAGTGTGAGGCTATTTTAATGTCATTTTCAATAAGCTTTATTAGTTTATTTATTTTGTTGCGTTACCTATTTTTGCAGTACGCTACTACTATGTTTTTTGGTAAGTTGATAACTTGGTAGTCTTTACTTACTTACTAAATTACTCGCTTCATGAGTAAACTACTGGAATAGTCTGAACCAGGTTTATGTGGCTCGAGCAATTGACTCCCTATTGTCGTCTTCCAAAAGCTCTAAATCTTGAAGCATTTATAACCATGTTTACTATAGATTCCACAACCCGTATCAAATCAACGAAGATGATTATAAAGACTACAAAATGATACCTGTGCCTAAAGCTGTTTCTTGATTAACACCTGTTCAGTTACACATCAGTCAACATACGTTAGTATAACAGTAGACCTTAAAACTAAATTTTAAAAACACAACTACTTTTACAAGCTAACAACTACTCGTTATTTTCGACACTTAATTAAATTTCCTATTTAATCTTACAAATGTCAAAGTTTCGATGTTTATACGTACAGTCGATGTCCTAAGATACCTGATTCCCTAGCCGACCTTTTAGTTGTGAGAGCCTTCTTACGCATTCAATAGAAAAAGTGTAAAGGGCTTCCAGCATTTTAATTGAAATTTGTATTTATCTAATGTAATTAAAGATCAAATTGGCTTACAAGGTTTCCTAAAACGTCATTCACTAACGTTATGATGCACTAAGGAAGTCATATCAAGATTAATTTTACATCTTACAGATTAAAGGTTAATTTTGTTTAACACCCTTCTTCACACTGATCTACTTAAAACCAAGAAGAAGGTTAAGGTGTCAGGTGTGTAACATTACTACTATATATTTGGAGGTAAGTTGTCTACTTCATCACGCCGAAATCGCTAAACAGATTTTGATGAAATTGACTGATTAAATTATTTAAGAATTATTGTTGAAATACTTATTATTCTCGCCGCAAATGAAGATCCCAGTAAAAGCTAGTTACTATACCTACCATAAACTTTTATCTGCGATCCAATCGGTTTTCTACTTCCCATCTAAAATGTTTGAGTCGCATTGCATAGTTTTAGTGTTTTTTAATGCTTATTTTCTTCCAATTTCGTACGACATCGAATGTATGTACGTGCATGTCTGTTTTCTCGTGCTTTTTAATTCCTTAAACAATTGTAGAGTGCAAACTGATTGACACTGAAAATCACCAACTTTCCATATTTTTACCAATTATTGACATGAAGGTTTTATGTTTTGTACTAAAATTTTGATTTCATGCGTGAAAGTTTGTGAACCGGGAACGAATGCCAATTTATAAGATTTTACAAATGAAGCATGTATTTTTTTATAAGTTTTCACCCATTTATTTGAGTACGCAAGGGTTGCAACATACTGCCTCTTCATATGTTAATATCATTTCTTGTCGAGTTCTTAGGTTTTCGCGATTGTTACACATAGGAAATGAAACTATTTTTCCGGATTTAAATCGCGTATATTTGTTGTTAGTCAACCGTGACCATGGGACCTGTGTGTTTCATTTCCTATCATTCCTTGTTTTGTTGGAAAGGGCCACAAGCAGGTCACAAGTGCATGTTCTTTTAAAGTTTATTTCATACGTCATAATCATAATGCGTTTATGTGGTTGATGGTATATAATTGTATAGGACAGGGTAAGTGTCCACGTTTTTATAGGTCTTCTATAGAGCACGAGATATCATCGGGTTTGCTCCTTATGCTCTTTTCTTAGTAGTCTTGTTTTTTATAAATTCTTACCGTTAAGAAGAACGCAAAGGTAAACCATACAGCCAAGTCTTGGTAACAGTGCCAGAAACAAAAGATAAGATTATTCATATGCATTGAGTTTTAAACTTAGATGAAAGTACTTACAAGGCAAGTGTGATTGCAAAGGGTTACGAACCTACAAAAAAATAACTAAGCGAAACATATACTCTGACGAAGAAAGATAACATTGATTTAAACTTTCACGATTTCCAAACATTTGATTTCAAATTCGGGACTCAATCATGTATAAAAACATATTTTATTTACCTCGACGTTTCGGCCGTATAGCAACGTCTATGGTCTCGAAAAGACTGAAGACATAGATCATACATATAGACTGGCTGAAGAGGCGGGTGTCAACATTTTCTAGCCGTGTGAGTCTTAGAGGATGGAAAAAAGTGTGAGTTAATGAAATATGAACGTCGAGGTAAACAAAATAAAAAATATGTTTTTATACACGATTAAGTTCCGAATTTAAAATCAAATAGGGAGAGCATTGACTTACTCAATGAGGGAGAGAGATTACTTTGGGAACATTATAATTATTAATACAAAGATCGTATACAAAGAAACATTTCTTCGACTTGACAGACCTCGACAGTCATACTCTGCCAACTGAGCTACATACAGGTCGAGTCAGCAGATCTTACGAATTCCTGTGTTTGTTATAGATCTCTGTATTGGGTTTTTTCGGCTTTTTAATATTGTTGACCACTGTTGACCATCAGAAACTGAAAAGTGATGAACGCAATTTGTAAGATAAACTATTCATTGTATGGGTTTACTGCGTCTTATCGGGTTATCAGACAAAGTAAGGTTATTTATAATCAGCGATTTTATTATACACAATATAATCATGAATACATTTCTAATAAACCAATAACTCTATTAAACTAAACTATATTCCAATAAATACCCAGTATACTAATAATAAACAAGTGTAACTATACTGCACTATTATAATAATATAACTTAGAACACGAAAATCAATGAAATAATAGAAAAAGATAACAATATAATTTAAAAATACATTATTATATCTTACATCTCCTTCGACTCCCTTTTGTAAGTTTTCCACAGTAGTTGCTAAGATATATCAGAACCCGCCAGAATTGGTTTAGGCTTTGGACCATTGTAATGGCTTTTAGACACCTTTTATTTTTCTGATATCAGGCGGACAGTCCTTACGGTCCATACGCATAGTTGTGAAACCAACCTTGACGTTTGCCACTCAGATCTTTGGATTTAAAGCTCTGATGGCACTGCAACTGTTATCGACAGGCGCGTAGCTTATCATCAGGCGCACGACATGTTCGTCCTGTCACTTGATATTATAAAAAATAATTAAATAACCCTTTATACAATATAATTATGTATACATTTTCAAAACCAATAACTCCGTTTAACTAAACTATATTACAATAATATAACTAAGAACACGATAAGCAATGAAATAATAGAAAAAAATAACAATATAACTTTTAAAAATACATTATTTCATCATAAATCTCCTCCGACTCCTTTCTGGAAGTTTCCCACAGTTGTGCCCAAGTAATATCAGAATCCGCGAAAATTGGTTTAGGCTTTGGACAATTGTAATGGCTTTTGGGCACCACCTTAATACTTTTATCTTTCTGGTAAAGTTTCTTACAAATAAAACACATAAATTTTTTATCTTTCTGCATGTCATCCGTCTGATATGGCCTTGCTTTAATTTCTTCAATAATTTTTTGGTTAGAAATCAAGGCTTTTGTCTTGTGCTGAAGATATTCTTCGTACAAATCGTCGTCTCGCATTAAAGTGTTAATACGTGCGCTTAGCCGTAGTGGCGACGGAAAATCATCGAGAATCAAAGCTGATTTGTTGTTTGGCAGCCAGTCCCTTATCGTAGGAGCACCAAAGTAGATAGGCACTACACCCACGTGGATCGCTCGCCAAAATTTCTCACTTATATAATCGTCACAAAGGCCATTTTCTATTGTGAGCACGAATTTGTATCTAGCCATAAATTTAAGAAAATTTTCTGCGTATAAATTATTTAAGTAATTACTGTTTATTTCTTTTAAATGGTTAGGTATGGGTTTGTTATTTAGACATGCGCCGTAGGAGTCTATTCGCTGGTAGTTCATCAGTTCTTTAACGTACTCATCTCTCTGTGTTGGGGCTTTGCAACTGGACTGTATGTACAAAATTGGTGCTATTTCTTTCAGCGCACGATTTTTTGCTTCAGTTTTAACGAAATACTTTGTGCTCGTTATTAGTTTTAAAGAGATCATATAATGTAAAGGATATGGCACGTCACTGTGTCTACTAAATGTGCTCGAATAATTAAATAGGTTTAAAATTTTTTCATGCATGAAATGTAATACGTTTTTTGGAGACTCTTCATGTTGAAAAGCCCAAATTACCTTCTGAGGATTTCTTGGTAATGGCATATTGGCGAAATTTGTACGACTTCCGTAAAATAAATAAGCACCTTCACTGTTACGTGGTAACATAAGCTTTTGGTTCGTCCAATAAACATCACATAATTCCTCGCACTCTATGGTACCAAGTACGTCTGTGTTGAGATTATCTTGTGACCAATATATTATAGTAGGGTTCCTGGTGCAATTTAAATATTTTCTTTGTTTCTTAGTCTCTTGCTTTTTCTTGGGTTTTTCTTGGTTTTTAGTAAAATGCGGATCAGATTGGGAATTCCATAAAACTAGCGTTACATATAACATTATAATTATGAAACATAATTCAACAAATGTAAAGTCGAATGCTCCGCTTATTTTATTTTTGAGGGATTTTCTGTTTTTCATTTTGCGTAAACACATCTATATTAGTTTTTCTTCTTGAATCGAATGAAAATGTCTATGTATAAATATAGATATCGTTCCTCTTCTTTTGAATATTATGGCCCCGGATGTATTATAATTTATTTCCTTAATGGCGGCCATTAAGTGTCGTGCCATCTTAGATTTTTTTTCCATCCGGTTTCCACAGTTTCCATGCTTTGTTTAGCTTGTGTGCAATTCAAACTTTACGCTCTATTATCTACTACCATAACTTAAAGATTTTGATTGGGTAGGGCCTAAAACGTGAAAACGACGTGACACAATTTTAAAATGTAACAAAATTAAACTTACAGTCAGTCAGTCACTTGAGTAAGAGTTATCCTAAAATATTTCAGTATTTTTTTCATCCTGGTTCAGCCATTCACTATCAGGTGGCGTTTTAATAAAAATGCTATTAGTATATAATAGCTACCTATTACACGTTAGATGGCGCTGAAACTCATTTTCGTTACACTGAAAACTCACGGAGCGGTTTTCGCCCGCGTCTGCCGTGGGACCGCGGCATCTGTAGAATGTAATAGTTAAATATATAAAATTAGTAGCACATTTCACGACGCGTTTTACGCCTGTAGTGGTGACGGTTGCTCGCGGTTGCCGCGGCGGGGTACTAGTTAAACCGTGCAGGACTCGATCACCTGCGCGCTTGGTGGCCGTCGCCGTCGTCGCCCGCGCACTTAGGCGGTCGGTTCAGGCGCAATGTGATGCAGGCGCACGCGGGGTGTGTTCTCTATTAACCGCGCGACTTGCGATTTACTCCCGCTAACTTCACGGTCCGTTCTGCAATGGCAACGGTTTCGTGCCCGCAACCGCAGCGACTACATGCCCACACAAACTTGCAGGGTCATGAGTATTGAAATAAAACCGCTGTCTAGCAGCACTGGCGGGCGCGGATGGAAACCGCTCCGTGAATTGTTAACCTTATTAACGTTAAACTGACGCTACTCAACGAGAGCTACCTAATCGATAGTTAGAAACCAAGTGGCTGTTTTTCTCTGTTTCAATTTTTCATACTATACCTACACTAGTACTGGTGTATTATTAAATTAATATATTAATGTACATTATTATTATTTTCTTAATAGCGGCCACTAGGCTTGGGCCAGTGTCAGTTTTATAAGAATAATATAAAAAATATGGCGATCGTCGCCAGTGTCAGTTTTCCATTACACGTTACCACGAGTTAGTGAAGCTGTCACTGTCAAGAGGAAACTCGAACCATCAACTAACTTAATAAATTAAATTATGTTGTTTTTTTTAAAAAGGATTTATGTAATTTTCTATAATTGTTTCTAATTTATTTTGGATGCACATGTAAAATAAAGCCGATTTTGTTTTATTTATTTTTTAAATGCTATTTAAAAAAATTTTTTTTTTGCTATGGAAATTGAAACAAAGTCAGAAATAGTAATAAGAAAACCAATCTTTCGATATTCCTGTAGCTTTAATCCAACCTTCTTTTATTTGGAACTCATCGGAAAAATTTAAAAATTCAAAATTCCCTACGTTTCATCTACGAGTAGGTATAATGGAATTTATATACCTAAATTATCTAAAACAGTAATACACATTCATTTTTCTTCAAGCTACAGCAACATGCAAATTGACATGAAATTGAAACGGTTGTCCGAAATATGAGTTGTGTTAAAGTAACTCGATATAAAATGTTTAGTAATATTAATAATAATAAAATAAAAGAAATCAATTTAACGTGAATGCTTTTCGCTTCGATATTTTAGGGACTTTAATTACAAAAATCATAGTAAGAAATTCAAACATTTCAGTAAAAAATTATTGTCGATAAACATCAGTCATCGTAAAAGAACATCATCATATTTGAGTCTAGAAATTTCTATGGAGACAAAAAGAAAACATTGAATAATAATAGAAATAGTAACTAAAAATGCAAATAGCCGGTGGAATGTTATCTCACTGGTTTTAAAATGTTTGTTTTCAATCCAATTTTTATTTACAAGGTGTATCGCTACAACTTGGCATTTTCATTTTACGAGAGATCTAGTATTTACAAAGATTGCCATGTCACTGTGACGATGTTTGTAGGCCTGTCACGTGATATGATCATTTTGACCATATCGAGGCGACACGAACACGCCCCCATACCAAATCTACCCTTTTTTCCCCTATATCTATGGGAAAAACTAGCTACTACTCTACTTATGTGCCAAATAAAATAAAAGACAATATATAGAATTTTCTCGTTTTTTTCTTTTTCTTTCCGGGGTTAAATCAACATAAGTACTTTTCCTCTCTTGAGGGAAAACCGCTACGTAGCTGTTTTTTGTAACTAGTTACGAAAGACGATTTTTCCTTCACTGTTACGTAATTTTGTCACGAGTTAGTTTCACCAGTTATTAAAAAGGAATATTTAATCATATCGCACTGCTATTACAATAGTGTCGTAACTCAAAATATGTGAAATTCAAGATTATACTTATCTGAATGTAACATTTGAATCTCTGCACATCAATACAATCGTCGGTAGAATATTGTTAGTAACAATTAAAATATATCTATTTAACTCAAAATGCGACAAACCTTTTCTGGACAAAACAGTCCTTACTCAAAAATATGAAATTATTTTTTCCCTTTTATTTTTAAATATATTTGGCAAGTAGGAAATTGTTTAGATGTCTGTAATCAACTTTAACCTATGCATAAATTTTTATAATCTTTCACGGGAAGTGAGTAAGTAATTCGGTTTTCATCGATTCTGCAAAAGTATATTCCTTGGGTTAATACACTATTGTATTAACAGCGCAATCTGTCTTTGTCTTGCTAGTGCCAAGACATGACGATTTTACGCCATTTGTGCCGCCTCGTGTTAATGTTAGATAGGTAGTATTAGAAGTATTTTTAGTAGGTACATTGGTCAAATGGAATTTAATTAAAGTGATTTAGTGCCACTTTCAGATACAATTTTGGTAAAAACAAACGCAAATCAGTTCGGCAGTCTGACGTTATAGGATTGCCAAAGGATTGACAAGCTGACTAAAGGACACAAGTTGACTATAATTGGAACTTGGTCGAAAATTATTTAATTAATTATTATCTTAACGGAAATTATTTTATATACATGACAGCTTGTGTGTTAATTTCACATTTGTCAAAACGAGGCGACAATTAATTGATAAGGTGATTGTAGAGCTTAGACTATGGAAAAATGTGGAGCTTGGCAGCAAAACATCTTTAGATTCAGGACTCTAGCTAGCTAGCTAGCTACGTGGAACATCAATGGTCTCGCTCTTAATGAGAATGAGACGGAACTCTTGATGATACAGCATAACCTAGATGTACTACTGTTCTCTGAGGCTCATTACACCGCATCATCAAGCCTCAAATTCAATGACTACGTGTGCTGTATCACCACTCATACTGACGGAACTAGACATGCTGGAACGGCAATAATAGTAAAAAAGTCTGTCAGACATCACCTCATACCAGAATACAAAACAGAACAGATCCAAGCAACGACAATAGCTAACAACAAACGATCGACCATAGTGCCGTTCCCGACTGTATCCTAGCTGTGATACAAAACTTGCAGTCGCACAGCATTTTTACACCCAAATGTTTGCGTAGTATTGACTATATTTTACTCATGCCTATGCCTAAAGATGCCCGAATCTCATGATATGTCACATGCCTGTCTGTTTTGATCATACGGCGCACAGCATCGATGTTTTTGTTATTCACAGCAGTGGACGGGCGACCATCACGAAATTCATCACTGAGATTCACAAGACCGCGTTTGAATTCTGCAAACCAGCTATACATAGTCGTCTTGCATGAAGCTTCATCGCCAGAAGCAGTTTGAAGCCGAGCGAAGCTCCGCTGAGCTGTTAAATTATACTTCAAGTCGTAGAAAATCATACTACGAAAATTTTCACAAGTTAAATCCATGGTGATGTAGACAACCAATTTCTAAAATGACGCCACAATGTAAAAACAAGTGACAGTCAGATGAAACAAACTGTATTCTACAGGCAAAGAGTTCCCATATTCAAATGTTGTAATTACTTTTTAAATATTGTTTATGTAAGTGGCGAGTTCCGAAAACTTATAGTGCGCCCTATGTAGTTAAAAAATGTCATCTACCATTTTCCTCGCTTTAGTGAGGTTAAAATTTGTGTGTTTTGCTCGGCAGCAAAGTTGTTTTGCGTCTCGTGCCTTGAAACCCTCGCTTCGCTCAGGAATCTATTTTAGTCTGTAATATATCTTAGCTTCCTTCGCTTGCTCAGGTTTCAATACAAGCATTCGCGTTAAAGAACAACTTTGCAGCCTTGCATAACAAATAACTGTTATACCAATGCAAAAAGAAATATTTATTTACCTACACTATCAGCTCAATGTACAAAACTTAGGTCTAAAGTTCATAGGGCGTAAAAAAACAAATGATTTTTCCAAACACAAAGTTATATTTGTTAACTAAATTAAGTGTGTTTATAAAAACATAGGTAAAACTCATGATTCTAAATTAGAGGATAAATTCCACAGACGTAATATTTAGATAGACGCCGCAAGTACAGCAAATTTGAATGAAAACCAAGCGTGACACATTTTTTGTACCCACTATGACGTCACAAGAGCTATTTAGTGATGAAACCTCCTTCCGCTCGCTCTAAATCGATTGATTGAACGGAATACGCGTAAACACGCGTATTCCATTCTATTAATTGATTCTTAATAGAATAACTTTTGTTCAAGTATTTGTTGATTACAAGTAGTCGTAGTATTTATAGTATAGTACAAAAATATTAGAATAAGATAGTTAAATCCTTTGTTTTACTTGTTTTAAAAAATGTACATTAAGTACTTAAAAAAATTAAGTCTTTAATTTTTAATCGACTTCAAATATTAAAATTATTGTCCTTTCAATAAAATGATCTTATTATATAACATATTTTTATAATAGAAGATCTTATTGATTAACTTAAATAATGAAAACGCACGTTAATGTATGAACTTGCGATTGCTTTAATTAATTTTACTAGATGGTTTTCTGTTGGTAATTTATTAAATTGATGAATGGCAAGAGAAATGAAAATGTTACTGCTGACAAAATATGGTAAAATCTTATTGCACATTTGGATAGCATCTTATGTGGGATAAACTAGACCACCTTCGTCCTCGAAAGCAACGAACTCTTACGTATGACCAACTCCAATCTTTTTTCTTTACAAAAACCAGGAGTTGGTCATTAATTAACAGTGCGCTTTCTTTACAGCGCACTGTTAATTCTTTGCTTTATGTATGTAATAATTTGCTCACTATATTCGTACATTCGAGGCAACGAGCTGCAAAAATTATACAAATTACAGCTGATACTACTGATAATAGATACTACAAAACTTTTTCGTCCCTTTGTTTTCAAAATCGATCAGAATCGAGAACAGTGTTGCCTAACGTATACATCACTAAATGTTAAATTTGGCCAAAGAAATGTACTAGCGGCCGTACCACGAAACTGAATGCATTATACAAAAGTGCGTTCGTTCGATGTTCATAGCGTATTAACAAAGGATCACAAACATATCGTACCAAGTAAAAGCCGCAATGTATTACAAACATGAGGCATACACTCTGTTGCATATTTGTTTTCTCGAAATTCATACAAAACCAAAATAATTGTTTTTAAAATAAATTATGCATCTTCTGATTACAAAATCACTTGCCTGTGGAAGCAAACGTCCCTGTTTACCCGTTTACCCACAATTATGGTGATTTTGCAGTTTATAATGGCACAATTATGCAATTTTTCGCGGTTTCGACGGGTGTTTATCTACGATAACGGTCGAGCGCGTTCTGAAGTGTAGAAGCGGCAAGTAAGTGAATTTCACTTACTTTGGGCACGCAAAGTACGTACACTTGAGGCGTCTATTTAAATATATGTCTGTGATAAATTCCGTACCTGAGAAGCATTACACTGTAAGTGCTATTAAGAAATGCAGAATGTCACACGCCATCACTTCAAGCTACACATTGACGTATCTTGTTCCGTTGCATTGGAGGCGATTTTCGAACAAAAATGTGTAGTCTGATGTGCCGTTGTCCTTAAATACAACATTTAGAATGGCTTGAAATAAAACTAATTGAGTTTTAATAACATTTCGAACTACCCTTATTGTCGGACAAACTGCTTTTCGACACAAAATCGCTTCCCCCGTAAAATGGGGCTTACAGTGTAATGCTTCTCAGGTACGGAATTATGGAAAACTTTATGATTATAATATGTTCGATTACATCTAGGTATAAATTATAATATCTACCAATAAACGAAAAATGCCAGTAATAAATTGTTAACATCCTTTTACAAAAAGATAGTCTACGCTAGTCTAATAATAATTAGGTATTTGAGATAAGATGACTAGCATGGCTCTAAAATTTTGAAAATCTTCTTTAAGAGAATGCTCAACTACTCGTAGGTTGGTTGGTCGGTACCTACTTTTTTTTGCAATATTCCTCCTTATTTGGTACATTCCAGTTTTATGTTAAATCTCAAAAGGTGTAGGACAATAATGAGTGTTATTAATGATACGTGTTGGCAGTGGTGCTTCCCTAGATTTATGCAACTGTTCACACAATAAACATTCCAATTTTTCCTTTACCAACTCAAAGTCGGTCTGATAAGGTCGCATTTTTAATTCTTTAATAAGATACTGATTTCTAACAATTCCTCTCGTTTTATGCTCCAGATATTGCTCGTAGAGGTCGTCATCTTGGAGTAAATTATCAATGTACGCTATTAATAACTTTGGTGTGGGAAAATCTTCAAGAAGTATTGCCGATTTTTCATTTGGCAACCAGTCCCTTATCGTCGAAGACCCAAAGTAGATAGGCACTACACCTACGTGGATCGCTCGCCAGAACTTCTCCGTTATGTAGTCATCACAGACGCTATTCTCAATTGCAATAACAAATTTATATCTCGCCACGAATTGGAGAAAATCGTTCCTTTCTAAGTATTTATAGCCAAAGTGTCTATATGCACTTGGCAACTCTTTATTATTAAGACACTTGCCATAAGAATCTATTGGTATGTACTTCATCAACTCTCGTATGTACGAGTCTCTCATTGTCGTTGTCTTGCAATTAGACTGTAAGTACAATATTGGTGATATTTCTTTGAGGTAAGAATTTTTTTTCTTAGTTTGAACGAAAAATATTTTACTTGTAATATTATTCAAGGATAACATATTCAGTAATGGGAATGGTATATTACTGTTTCTGCTGAACGTGCTTGAAAAATTAAATAAACTTAGAAATTCTTCGTCCAAGCATTCCATACAATATATGGGTGATTCTTCTTGTAACAAAGCCCAAATATGCTTCCTATCTCTCGGCATTTGCATTTTTTGTGGAGGAACGCCAGGGTAACTTTTGAGGTGAAAAATATATGCTTCTACACTTTTACTTGGTATTAATCCTGGATCATAATCATAAGATATGTCACATTTCAACACTTTATTACAGATAATAGTCTGCGTAGGCCTGTCATACGGCTCTATGTTGAATAATTTTCCATAGTAAATAATATGCGGATTTCTTTCACTTTTATAAACTATCGAATCGTCTATTTCATCCAGTTTAGATATCGTGAATTTATTTATTATCAATTCATAGTCAAAAGGTTGAATATAATAATAAATATCGTGACTGTAAAGATTTTCTCCATAATCGAGCACGCTGATAGTTAAAGTAAGCAGCGACCACAAAATTTCCTTAAGTAGCACCCATAAAACTGTTTTTATTGAAATGTAAGTAAATACATTGCGCATTCTGCAAGAAAAGAAAATATCTAATTCAGTAAGCATTAGATTTTTCGTTACTTGCCTAATCAACAAAGATGTTAACGATTTACTGATAGATGGCGATTGACTGATCATACTTTATTGCTTGGGATTTCATTCAGCTCTCAGGATTCATTTTCAAAACCATTTTCAACCGACTTCAAAAAAAGAAGGAGGCTCTCAATTCGGCTATGTTTTTTGTATGTATGTTATGCGATAACTCCGGGAAAATTTGTGAATCGATTTTGATGATTGTTTTTTGTTGGAAAGAGGCTATCTCAGTATTGGGCCCATTTACATTTGAAGAAAATATTCCATCTCTTAAGGGTCTCGAAGGGGCACTGTCCGGTAACCGATTTCAATAACACTTGGCAAATAGATGTAATTAATTCCACGAACTTTTGAGGTCGGTTTTTTTATAATTCAGTTATCCATTTAAATAAACCCTTAGAAGAACTCAGATATCGTTTCCAGTGTATAGAAACTTATTTCTACACTAGAAAACATTTGATTAAATCTTTAATTAATAAATACTTATCACAATTTAGTGACGATGATGGATGCAGAAAAAGCATTTTAGACGTGTAATACGTCTAAAATGCTTTTTCTGCAACCACGTGTTTTAGAAACATCATGTTTATTTATTGAGATTTTAAATATTTAGTTGTCAGACTCACATAATAATAAATAAATAATTACAAAGTTGGTAATATCTAAAATAATATTATTACACTAATGTAGAGTAGTTTAGAGCTTCAACAAAATAATCAAGTGTTCACTGCACTCACAAATGTTAAAGTCCATTAACTTTATGATAGATTCGTAACACTTTATATTTTTCATTGTCCTTCAAAATCAAGTGCATATTTTCCGGATTTACTGTTTGAGTTAAAGCTGAAATTGGTTCCGGACAGTTATAATGCTTTTTAGTCATAACTTGCTTGTAAGAGCCATTTCCCAACTGATGTACTTTCTTACACATAAAGCATTCAAACTCATTAAACAATTTATCTCTATCATTTTGATAAGGTCGCGATTTCAGTTCATGATCAAGTTTCATATTTGTTATAATTCCTTTAGTTTTGTGTTCCAGATACGTTTCATACATTTCGTCATCTTGCATAAGTTGATCGATATGCAGACTGAGTAATTGTGGCGTAGGAAAATCTTGGAGGAGTATGGCTGATTTGTCATTCGGAAGCCAATCTTTTATTGAGGGTGATCCAAAGTAAATAGGTACTACACCCACATGGATTGCTCGCCAAAGTTTCTCGGTTACATAATCATCACAAACGCCGCTTTCTATTGCTATTACAAATTTGTATCTCGCAACAAACTTAAGGAATCTATCGTCTTCAAATATCTGCATGTAATCGCCTTTAAATTCGGCCGGAAGCTGTTTGTTATTTAAACAATATCCATACGAATCTATCAACTGATATTTCATGAGTTGTTTAACGTACGAATCTCTTTCAGTCGAAGTGCCGCAGTTCGATTGTAAATACATAATCGGTGATATTTCTTTGAGCATGGAATTCTTTTTCGAGGTCTCTATAAAATATTTCTTACTGGTAATATCGTTTATTGAACGTAAATGATGCAATGGGAATGGTACATCGCTGTATCTGCTAAAAGTGCTCGAGTAGTTGAAGAGACTTAACCCTATTTCGTACATAAAAAAATGTACCGTTCGAGGTGATTCTTCATGTAATAGGCCCCAAAATACTTTATCAGCATGTCGTGGTAGAGGTAAGTCATCGAAATTAATGCTAATTCCATAAAAAATATAAGCTCCTTTGAGGTCACGAGGAATTTTGTCTGGATAAGCTAGTCGTTCACATTTGACATTATCACAAGTCATAATTGTATCTTTAGGGTTTAAATAATAGCGTTTCTCCCAGCGAACAATTTTTGGGATTTCTTCTTGAACTGTACGTGAATGTCCTCGTGTTTCTGAAAGAGTACTGGGTGATAATGAGCCAGGGTCTACCACACAATCAGCCCGAACAATTTTTGCTACTTTTTCTAGGTCGTGAAGTCTATTTTGATCTTGTGTATATTTACGTGTTTGTGAGAGAACACCGAGTGACGGTAAGTCGAAGGACATTTCACAATCAACCGCACTATAGTTAGTCGGACAAATGTCTATACCATTGAGGGTGAAAATAAGCACGACGAGACATATGTAGAGATATATCCAGCGTCTTTCTTCTATAAAACTAGTTAAACTTCTTTGAAACCACTTCCTTCGAGCGCTCATTGCCATTTACTTAATATTTAGGTGTTCGAATATAAAGAAAACATGGAAAAGATGTTTAAAACTTAAGTAATACCTACACGATATGACACATTAGCAAGTTTATATATATTATGAACTCTTTACGTGTACTATATTTAAGTATTAGAGATAAAGTTGAGTGAGCGCGAACAACTCGTGAAAATCAAATTTAACTAATCTCATACCTATCCCTTATCAATATTTGCATTGGCAATGCAAATAGTCTAGGTACCAAAGACTTTGGTATGAATTGGAACCTTTCCACTTTATGGCAAAACGTTTGATCTAAAACTTTTGATTCAAAGTACGTAATGTTCTCTTTTTACCTTTTACCCGGTCGCAATTCTTAAAGTAGTTAGCTACGTGGGATGACAGGCGAATACTACCAAGTTACAAAATATTATACATAAAATATAAGTACCTATTTAATTATTTAATCCCTCTTTAACTCTGTTAACGCATAATATGTATCTACTACTTTATACGTTAGGATGTTCGAATTCAGATTCCTAAATTAAACAAATCAATTAATTGCAGTCTTTGAAACACGGAGTACTTTTCTACTTTGAAATGTTAATAATCAACTTTGACATAGATTGCTATGATGATGATAGTTTTTTTCACATTTTTTTAGTGTTAATGGCTTTGCCTTCGCATTTAGCCAATGAAAGGGTTGGGAAAACAGAATTACAGATTGTGTAAGAGGTACGGAATTTCGTTGAAAAAGGTTTTTTCCACTTAATAACTATTGCATTTAAATAGAAGAAAACCATAGACTACGGATTTTTTCCATCCTCTAAGGGTTACATCTTAGACTCCATCCTCCAAGTGTTACATGCAACCTTTGTAAATAAATTCGTCTCTCCGGTAATTATTGACACAAGAAAGCCACCATTCAATGATTTTTCAGAAGAGTTCGCTAGGATTCCCGGCCTTCTGGGATTTTGAGTAACGAGCAAGATGAGCTCGCTCAGTTCGCTAACTATGCTATCATCAACGTGGACACGGCTCAATACAACATTTATTTAAAACAATGACATGGTCACACTTTTTATGAAATTATTATCGGCATGAACTGAGAGCTGTTAGTCCAAAGGCAGACTAGCAGAGTAGTAGGTACATACATAGGGCGCACTATAAGTTTCCGGAACTGGCCACTTACCTACATAAACAATATTTAAAAAGTAATTACAAAATTTAAAAATGTAACTCTTTGGCTGTAGAATTCAGTTTGTTTCATCTGACTGTCGCTTGTTTTTACATTCTGGCGTTATTTTAGAAATTGGTTATCTACATCACCACGGATTTAACTCGTGAAAATTTTCGTAGTATGATTTTCTACGACTTTAAGTGTAATTTAACAGCTCAGCGTAGCTTAGTTCGGCTTCAAACTGTATTTGGCGATGAAGCACCATGCAAGACGACTATTTATAGCTGGTTTGTAGAATTCAAACGCGGTAGTGTGAATCTCAGTGGCGAATTTCGCGATGACCGCCCGTCCACTGCTGTAAACAACAAAAACATCGATGCTGTCCGCCGCATGATCAAAATAAACAGGGATGTGACATACCATGAGATTCGGGCTTCTTTAGGCATAGGCATAAGTCAAATACAATCAACACTACACAAAAAAACCTGTGCTCTCGGTGGATCCCACACAATTTGACTGAGGTCCAAGAAACGGATCGCGTCACTTGGTGCAATGCCATGCTTACCAAATTCAACGAAGGGGCGTCAAATTTGGTGTGGGACATAGTAACAGGTGACGAAACATGGATTTATAGTTACGATCCCAAAACAAAGCAGCAATCGAGTATCGAAATATAGAAAAAAAGGGGTATGGGGGCGTGGTATGGAATGGGGGCGTGGTTCGCGTCGCCTCGATATGGTCATTTTGACCATATCGAGGTGACAAGCCTGCAAACCTCGCCACAATGACATGGCGATCGTTGTACATACAAGATTCGAAAAAAAAACGTGAAAATGCCAAGTTGTAGCGATACACCTTGTAAAAATTGGAGTGAAAACAAAAATTTTAAAACCAGTGAGATAACATTCCACCGGCTATTTGCATTTTTAGTTACAATTTCTATTATTATTCAATGTTTTCTTTTTGTCTCCATAGAAATTTCTAGACTCAAATATAGTGATGTTCATTTACGAAGACTGATGTTTATCGACAATAAATTTTTAGTGAAATGTTTGAATTTCTTACTATGATTTTTGTAATTAAAGTCCCTAAAATATCGAAGCGAAAAGCATTCACGTTAAATTGATTTATTTTATTGTATTATTATTATTATTATTATTACTAAACATTTTATTTCGAGTAACTTTAACACAACTCAAATTGCGGACAACATGTCATGTCAGTTTGGATGTTGCTGTTGCTTGAAGGAAAATTTATGTGTTTTAGATATTTGAGATATTTAAATTCCATTATACTCGTAGATTAAACGTAGAGTATTTTTAATTTTTAAGTTTTTCCAATGAGTTTAAAATAAAAGAAGGTTGGATTGAAGCTGCAGGAAAATCGAAGGATTGGTTTTCTTATTACTATTTCTGACTTTGTTTCAATTTCCGTAGCAAATGCATTTAAAAAATAAATAAAATAAAATCAGCTTTATTTTACATGTGCATGCAAAATAAATTAGAAACAATTATAGAAAATTACATAAATCCTTCATAAAAAACTAAAATAAAAAATAAAAAAATTTAATAAATAATTTATGAAATTAGTTGATGGTTCGAGTTTACTCTTGACAGTGACAGCTTCAGCAACCCGTGGTAACGTATAATGGAAAATTGTCACTGGCGACGATCGCCATATTTTTTATATTATTCTTATAAAACAGACACTGGTCCAAGCCTAGTGGCCGCCATTAAGAAAATAATAATAATTTATATTAATTTAATAATACACCAGTACCAATGTAGATATAGTATGAAAAATGGAATACTTTTTTCATATTAAAAACAGCCACTCGGTTTCCAACTATCGATTAGGTAGGACCACATCCCTCGTTGAGTAGCGTCAGTTTAAGGTTAATAAATTTAACAATTCACGGAGCGTTTCCATCCGCGCCCGCCGGTGCTACTAGACAGCGGTTTTATTTCAATTCTCAGGACCCTGCAAGTTTGTGCGGGCACGTAGCTGCCGCGGATGCGGGTACGCAACCGGTGCGACTACGGAACGTACCGGGAAATTAGTGGGAGTTAATTGCAAGTCGCGCGGTTAATAGAGAACTTATCCTGCGTGCGCCTACACCACATTGCGCCTGGACCGACCGCCAAAGTGTGCGGGCAACGACGGCCGCCAAGCGCGCAGGTCATCGCGTCCTGCACGGTTCTACTTGTACCTCGCCGCGGCAACCGCGAGCAACCGTCACCACTACAGGCGTAAAACGCGCCGTGAAATGTGCTACTAATTTTACATACTTAACTGTTACATTCTGTTTAAGCCCTACCCAATCAAAATCTTTAAGTTATGGTAGTAGATAACAGAGCGAAAAGTTGGAATTGCACACAAGCTAAAAAGTGGCGACATCGGCACCCGATCTTACATAGAGTCATTACATATCTCCCGTTTTTTTCTATATCTATGGCCGAAACCAACCAAAGCGGCGCGCGTGCAAAGTGCCTCTAAGCGGATGGTTGCTTCTTTTTTTAAATAAAACTGGACACGTGGCTACTATTGCTTTGGAGAATCATTGTACTGTGAATAGTGATTGGTACACGACCATTTGTTTGCCGGAAGTTATTGACAAATTCCGTAAAAATAACCGTAAACGCCGTATCATCTTGCAGCACGATAATGCCAGTTCTCACACGGCCAGACAGACAAATGAATTTTTGAAGGTGAACAGCTTTGATCTTATGAGCCATGCCGCGTACAGTGCCGACCTGGCACCTTGTGACTTTTATTTATTTCCAAAAATTAACAATCAGTTACGCGGTCAACGATTTTCATCACCTGAAGAGGCTGTCGAAGAGTATGAATAATATGTTTCAGAGATTGTCACGGAGGAGTGGCATAAATGTTTTCAGAATTGGTTCATTTTCGTATGAAAAATTGCATTAACGCTAACGGAGAATATTTTGAGAAACAATAAATTCATTTCTGACTATTTATAATATTTTTTTCTTATTCATTCCTGAAACTTACAGTGCGCCCCACGTAGTGTTCAAACATTTATACAGGTGAAAACGTGGTTCTCTAAGGTGAAATTAAACAGATTGGCAACAAAGGTTGAAGGGATAGGTCACATTTATTCACCTTTTCAGCTTTATTGTGCTATATCTAACGTTTTTTGTGTATTGTTCGATATCGCATAGTGAATGCAGCCGCTCTAAAATGTCCTCTTGTTGATAGCGCCTAGATAAGACACCCAACTCAAACCGAGGAATGGTGTAGGAGTAAGTGTTGAATGACGATAACGCTATCAATTTTTAATGCGTATGTTTTTGCATTGACTACCACTTTAAAATATATAAATTTGTTGTCTGATCGTGCTGTCCGCGCGCTGGGGCTCGCTGATGTTCATTATTGGATGCGACAGCATACCGTTGCATAAACATAAATTACCTAGTTTTCATTTCTGTGTTGCTGCATTTGTGTTTTTACTGCCTCTGTAACCGAACGGTTACCATGCTGGACTGCCACACAGAGGTCCCGGGTTCGATTCCCGCCGGGAGAAATATTTGTATGGCCTAAACCTACATTTATTTCTCTCGTGAGTTTGGGTATAATTTGTGGTTGTCTTTGTGTGTATCCTAGTACCCGCGATAAAGGGTTTCCCTAGTATGTGCGCGTTATTAATATTATTATGTAACAAACCGTTACACTTAAATATTTTGTAATTTACTAACAATCTATGGATAGTTCCAAAATAAATTATTATTATTATTAATTTTCTGACGTAATAACCCACGCTGTTGCGGATATCACATATTACATCAACCCACTATAAATTCCGCTGCTGGTAACCATGTGCCGTAGAGTGACACGCTGGCCCTGTGTATTAAAGTATTCACAATACTTATACATAACTTTGTAGTTCCACAGGTATATGCCACCACAGGCGATTTGGACCGTGTCGACTTCTCAATTAAAGCCGAGTCACTGGAGAAACGGGAAAAACTGCTACTTAGATCAAATGGTTTTGGTATTTACCATTAAATAACAGTCTTACAAAAAATATACGATACACCTGAGGATATTGTCTAAAGAATATGCTAATTTGTTAAGTCATAGGATGTACTTTACCCGATCATATAAAATCCTGAAAACAAGCTAGAGTAAACGTGTGAAACTAATTATTTAACAATAAAATATCTAACTTTGCACTTAATTTTTTTTTATTGAGACATTTCTTTATATAGAACCTGCAAAATTTTAGTTTTCAACTGACACCCTATAGTTATTAAAGTCACATTTATCCCAAAATTTGCAAATTACTCAGCGGTTTAACGACACGCCGCGTATCTCGCTGCCCCGTCAGTCGCCTTCAGGTGCTTGTCGACGTTGGGTATGCGTCAAATTTTCTCCGCCTGTTCTAATTTTATCCATATTAATTTTCACCGCGCGGATTGCGGGACACACATCATCTCCTAAAATCTAGACTCGCGTTGAAATACCCCGCTTTAAGTAGCAACTGTTGTTCTACTGGGCTTAATTACACCGTTCTCTCGATATCACAAATAATTTTTAATACTGATTAATTATATTTTATTTTGGCATAGCAATCCTAAATATACTATATTCCCTAAATATACATACCTATATGGCAAGGGACAATTCAGAGGCCAGCGCGACAAAGCGCGATTTAGGCGAGAGCGACATAAAGTGCAAAAATAACAGTATCGTATAGAATAGTCGCACTAGCCCTAGTGGAAAGTTACTGTTATTTGGTTAAATTTACTTCCTAGTCGTCCCCTCTGCCGACACCAAAAGAAATAACTAGAAAAAATATTCTCAGTTGCCACCGATATGGTGTAGTAATAGATAATGTTAATAAAATCATAATGGTTTAATACTAAAATTGACGTTAACATAATGACAAACAAAACATTTCTAATTACTGCCATTAGCTACCTACGTAGCTTTGTATAGCTTAATTTATCACCTCTATTAATGCAGCGTAATTCTAACTTATGCATCTGAAAGCCATTGAAAAATTTGTGATAGTGACGTCATGTGATCTTCTGCGTCATCATCCGTGAGCTACACTTGATAGTTATAGGTATGTATCTACAATACAGGAATGAATTTATATCAGACGAAAATATAAATAGTAAGAGTGTGTGCGTTATTTATTTATTTATATTAACCGCCTCATTTGCCTCCACTCAGATTATGCAACTGTAGTGGGCTAGGCCCACATGGAATCTGTAGGAACAGTGGACTACCTATGTACTAAAGTTTGCAAATAACATAATAACATATATTTCAATACGATGTTTTCCTTCGCCAATAATGAAAGTGGTAATCTGTATAGTAGTAAGACTGCATCACAGTTTAAAAATCTTCTACAGATAGACCTAGCGTTTGGAATTTAATAGGTACATGCTTAATTTCTAGTTTGAGGCAGTGTACCTAATATAATCAATAGACAATTTATAATGCAATATAATGTTTATTATACAAAACGAATTAATATAATGAATATAAAACTATACGTAATTAAGAAGATACATTAAAATAAAATTAGGGTACACCTTTAAATTAATCAAGAAGCTACAATAAAATGCTAAAAAATAATGTAACTAAACAAGAAAAAACTTTACAAATAATTTTTACGCTCAATTTCGAAGGCAGTGCTGCATGCTGTTAAAAATAAAATTAACAATCATAATGGTTTTTTCTTACAATACTTTGCTTTCCTCTGTCCACGTGAAGCTTTTTGCACAGAAAACACACAAATTCTCGATCTTTTATTGCGTCGTTTGTTTGATACGGTCTAGTACGAATTTCTCGAACAAGTTTGAGGTTGGAAATTTTTCCATCCGTTTTATGTTCCAGGTATTCTTCATACAGAGTGTCATCTCGCATAAGTTCATTAATGTGAGCACTCAGTAACTTGACTGTAGGAAAATCTTCAAGAAGTATCGCAGATTTCTCATTCGGTAGCCAATCCTTTATCGTGGGAGACCCAAAGTATATCGGTACTACACCTAAATGTATCGCCCGCCAAAACTTCTCAGTCACATAATCATTACAAACAGCATTCTCCATCGCTATCATAAATTTGTACTTTGCCATAAACTTTAAGAAGTCGATCTCGTCTAATTTATCCATGTAGATGTAATTGAAATTGTTAAGGTGATTTGGAAATTCTTTGTTCTTTAAACAACGGCCATAAGAATCTACGCGCTGATATTTCATAAGCTCTGTGACATATTTGTCTCTTTCAACTGTAGTATCACAATCAGATTGTAGGTACAATATTGGAGATAATTCTTTTAAATAAAAATTCTTGACTGAAGTTTTAACATAATATTTTGTATTTGTTATGTTCTCCAAAGACAACATGTAATGTAATGGAAATGGTAGATCACTATATCTGCTGAAAGTGCTCGAATAGTTAAAAAGATTTAAATTTTGTTCGTGCACGAATAGCGGTGCATTGTTTGGTGACTCTGCCAGTGATAGACCCCAAATATGTCTCTCTGGATCTCTCGGTAGTGGCAAATCGTAAAACTTAGTACGACTTCCGTAGAATAAGTAAGCACGTTTAAGGTTAAATGGTAATATTATTTTACCAGAATAAATGTCGCATTTCCATTTCCTGCATTGAATGATTTGCGGATTCAAATTTAAGTCTTGCGTCCACCAAATAATGGCGGGGTTTTTGGTGTAGTTTAAAAGTGCTCTTTCATTGGGTTTATCGGTACCGTGTTTCCTGTGCGTCTCGGGCACATTGATATTTACATTTCCATGTGTGTGTCCAGTGTGGTCATGCGATGACGCGACCCACATCATGTATAATGTCAAAAACGCAAAAAACAATTCATATAAAGTTGGGTATTTTTGTTCCTTCAAAATTCTTCTAAATATACTGCTATTATCCATAGTATGTTTACCTTAAGCAGAAACGTAGTATTGAATGGTAAGCAAGAAAGCAAATAGATTCAAAATTTCTCAGCCAAATCTTAAAAACGTGAAGTAGAATCGTTGTGTGTGTTATTATTCGGTCCATGCCGTACCTGTGTGATGAGTATAACGACTTTGATCGCAGCGAACAAAATTCACGACATAGATGGCTCTCAACGTGTCTGTTTCTATTAAATTTGCATGACACGTGACTGTTGTTACTACGGGAAATCAATTGAAACTGACCTTGACTTGACTTGAGCTTAAATTGAAATCAAAGCCTATACTATGGAAACCAAAGGACATGTTATATTGACATATATAAATCAGACGTTATATGTACATGATGCATTTAGACGGTGAAAACATAAAACATTTTATTGTCTTTGTTTAACTACTGCGTGCCGTTGTAAGACAAAAGAGATACAACTACATTGATTTATGTCAAACACGTGAATCGAAAATACATAACGTCATCTTTAATGCCAACTGTCCTCATTTTACCATTTTTCGAGTACCCTTTGACATCCGTATCCGGTTGTAAGTACATCAAATGTCAGAACCAATGTTTGGCCAAATGTTTGTGGACAAAAGTATTGACAGTGAAAACAATTAAGTATTGATAAAAATGCGTCACTGCAGTATTAAGGGCTGCGGCAGTAGAAAAAGCAGAAATCAACCGCATGTTACGTTACACCCGCATGTGTTATTTTTTTGCCTATAATATACAATAGCCGAAATATCACATGTAATTAGACTGATTTAAGTAGTTTATTCATAAGTCTTGCCGAATTTTGCTTTGGTTACTTTAGATTGCCTGTTTGTTAGTTTATTTTGATGATTATTGATATCGATTATTTTGAGATAGTGTTGTTCTTGTAAGCAGACATATTATCGATGTTCTGTTATTGAAACAATTCACTACGAGGTTTTTATTATTCCATTATTATTATTTTTAAAGTTTACCTACAAATGAAAAAAAAAGAAAGAATGGTTGGAAATTATAGGACTGCCGAACATAAACATTGGACCAAATACCATCTTCCTTCATTCGATCCATTCAACTTTAAATAGAACTTTGAATATAACTAGATTACATGATAATGCAATTCCATTGTTACATTTATAGGTAAAGAACTTTATATTTAATTTTGATTGAAATGGCTCATTACTTGCCTAGTAATAAGTACTACTTGGTACTTGGTGTAACGGGCTGGTGTCCGCAACTCGACGACAAGGCGCCTATTTTGAGTAATAAGTAATAGCCTAATATTTATCATACTTTTATTACAGTAAACTACACAAATTTGCAAACATAAAACACAGTAACAACAGTTTCAACATTCAAGCCTTACATTTGCATGTCGATAATTGACTTATCTTTAATTATCAGAGACGGTAAATACTGCTTATTTTTTTAAACGTTACGCTTTTTTAAAAAAAGCGTGCTTTTTAAACCCTTTTTAATTTAAACGCTTTTTACTTAGAAGCTAATAAAATAGTTTAGAAAAAGTTTAATCGCATAAACTTTTATGTTATAAAAAAGCTTGCAACGTTGTTGTGTTAATAGCGAAACGCAAGAGTAGACCATTAAAGGGTTTAAGATAAGTAAGTTTTTTTGTAAAAACGAGTTATATATTTATTTATGACATAACATTACTATATTAACATTTTGTTCATTGGCGTTTAGAAGCGTTTAAAAACATAAGTTGTTTAACTTTTGTAGTTGTTAATCGTTGAAATGAAAACATTGCTTATTTTTTAACGTTAAAACCTACGGACAACGGCACATCACCTCTAGACATCTACGTTTATATTAAAGGAATTAATTATTAATTGATTACGCAGAACTGAGAATAAAAAGTCCAAGAACTATTTATGTACATATATGTATTCTGATATTCGCACTATAAAAAGTGGTTTACTGCTAGTATTATTCATTTAAATTAAATTTAAAGTGGCAAGTAGAAGAAAAAGTGATACGCATACACGTGCGTTTCTGTGTAGACACCATACTTGTATGGTAGAAACGGACAAGTAGGTTTTTTTAAATATGGCTACTTAACAGAGTTGGAAAAATCATGATTTTTTGAAAAAAATCCTAATTAATCACTTTTTTTTATTTTATCATACAGTTATAACTATATTTTTAAGTAAAACGCAGTAATGTAAAAGGATAATTAACAGCGGCAAACTAGTTATTTTGTTTAAATATTATAATGGTGATCTTGATTTCTCAGATGTAAAAGACCCTAGTCTTTAAAATATTATTGTATGATTTTATGTTGATTTCTATGATAGAAAATAAAATTAAACACATTTGATTAAATCACTGATTTTTATTGAAAAAATCAATTGATTTAAATCACGATTTAAATCATGATTTAAATCAAAATTATTTAATCGTGCCAACCTTGCTATTATATTAGCAGTTAAAGAATTCCAAGGACTTTCATTATTTACACTAATTATAACAATGATTGTATAATAAACTAATAAGTATAAAAATAAAATATTTTGATTTGGGCAATATTCAGCAATAAATTTTTGAATAGATTCTGAATCCTTTCTGTGCTAAGAACTCGTAGCTTTTTGAAACTTTGTAGTCACCATTAAAGCAAAAATGGGTAAAAAAACCATTAAAGAACAGTATTTCAAAATACACAATATTTTATTAAATAATTAGTAGTACTACTAGTTACATATAAATATATCTTTGAGTCAAATTAAAAAAAAAAAATATTTAATCTTTTAATGTATTTGCTAAAGACTTAGCACAACCACAAAATATCTTTGGTATCATTTGATCATCGTAGCTACTTATATTACACCTATTGTAGACTGTTGATGAAGAACGGTAATTCTTATCTTGGATCTCTTGCGGCGCATAACAACAAATAGGGCTTTATTTTGCGTTACTTCATAATTTTATTGTACAACGCATTTACTACATAACGTGCTGTAAATTCCCATGATTGTACCCATGAATTCGTCTGCTCTACTTGTTGTGTTAGAGCAGATATGGGCTTAGGACAGTCGTAATGGCGTTTCGTCACAATGTGAACTGTATTCTTATCTTCGTGAAGTTTTTTGCACAAAAAGCATATAAATTCATTTTCTATTTCTCTATGCCCAGTTTGGTAAGGTCTTTCATGCAGTTCGCGAATAAGTTTTTGGTTAGAAATCTTCCTTTTCGTTTTGTGTTCAAGGTATGCTTCATACAATTGGTCATTTCTTAATAATTCATCAATGTGCTGACTTAGTAATTCTGGTGTAGGAAAGTCTTCAAGAAGTATAGCTGAATTCTGATTAGGCAGCCAGTCCCTTATTGAGGGAGATCCAAAGTAGATAGGCACCACACCAACATGGATTGCTCGCCATAGCTTTTCTGTTATATAATCTTCACATACACCATTCTCAATAGCTATCACAAACTTATATCTCGCCACAAAGTTCAGAAATTTAGTATCGTCTAAACTGTTTAAGTAATCTTCATTTTCACCTTTTACTCCACTTGGCAATTCTTTGTTTCTTAAGCAAATACCATAGGAGTCTATTCGTTGAAATTTTTGGAGAGACAAAACATATTTGTCTCTTTCAGTCGAAGCTTCACAGTCAGATTGCAAATACAAAATTGGGCCTATCTCTTTTAGTAACAAGTTTTTCTGTTGTGTTTCAACGAAGAATTTGGTACTTGTCACATTCTCTAAAGACACTATACTTTGTAAGGGGAATGGCACGTCGCTGTATCTACTAAATGTGCTTGAGTAGTTAAATATATTCAGTATTTTTTCATGCATTAACTCAGCTACATTTCTTGGAGATTCTTCATGCGATAAGGCCCAAATAACTTTTTCAGGCCGTCGGGGTAGCGGCAAGTTAGAGAATTCTATACGACTAGCGTAAAACAGGTAAGCACCTTCTGTATTGTGAGGTAACATTACCTTCCCAAAGTAAATGTCGCATTTTGAATTGCATACTTGTGCGTATTTTTCTTCCCTGTCACCTTCTGTCCAATAAACTATAGTAGGTCTCTTTAAGTAACCTAAATTTTTAATTCCTCCTTTTAGTGGTGTGTCTTTAGAATGATATTCTGTATTGACTTTCTTATCTATAAATCCCCACACAATAGAAACTATGTAGAATAATACAAAAATGGCAAATAGTTTGTACCGTATAAATATCTTCAATAGTTTCTTACACAAAAATTGTACACTTTGCATTGTTTGTTTATTACAAACACTTTTAATATTCTTAAACATTTGTGTATTTGTGAGAATATACTTTGATTACCGCAATTCTTGAATACTGTATTTATTAAAATAAATTTAAGATAAGAGACACGAACTGCTTAAATAAATTATTAAAAAAAACCCTAAAACAACAAAACGAACACTTTTAAGTGCAAGGTAAAATGTTTGTTTATTTATTTATTAATTATTAATAGGCTTGAAGCTCATATGCCTATATCAAAGCTGTGTTGAATTTTACAAATTCAACAATGAGCTGTAATATCAGTAACTAAATGTTTTTAATTGCATGAAGATAATTATGATTATGTTGATGTTTTGTAAATTTGATGACACAAATTTTGTTTTTACAGTTTATAATTAACATTATGATTTGGATGGAGATTGAGTGTAACAATGCAATAGGTATTTGCAGGTAAGCAAGGACTAATTAAAAATTACAAAGTACATATTTGTTCATGTCCACAAGTCAATTTACGTTGGCACTTATCCCATATTGTCCTCCAAAATGCGCCCAAAATCGGTAGAATAGTTATCCGCGGGTTTCTCTATAATTGGCTCACGGTCTACAGTTAAGAAGAATACAACACTTCCAACAAAATAACTTTTATCGATGTAAATTAAAGAAGAAACTATATAAAAAGTTTTTTAGCAGGTAATCTCTAGCAATAAACTTTTACAAAAACTGACACTAACCATAAAAGGTTTCTGAATGCCAATGCTTATTATCACATTGCATTTTATATATTAAAATATTAAGTACAAGTTGTGTACAAAATACAAATTACTAAATTGATAAATTCACAATCACATATTAGAATTCACAATCACAAATTAGAAAGATAAAGTGATCTGAAAAAGTCATCAAATGTCTCGACTTAGGGATGATCCGATACATACAAGCAAATACAAGTAATCGATACTTTTGTTTCGATACCGAGTACTTTTAGCATCGAATCCCTTATTTCGATTTTTACTGGATATCGGAAGAAAAATATTGGTATCGAATCGAAACGCGCACGCGTAAATATTTAACCTTACCATGGTTACATGGTATAAAATAAAATATTATAGTTGTGGATATTTGATGAGAGTTTACTGGATAAGTACTGAATGAGGATTGACTGACTCTGGTTGACTGGTGAGGTTTACATTTTGTATGAGCTACTTATACTAATTTGGTACGTGTGTTCTATGCTGATGCACAAGGCATGATTGTAACTTTGCTTGTAACAAGACGTGCCTGAATGTCGGAAGAGGGTTAGACATTCTGGCACGTCTGTGGCTGGTACAATCCCACTTCCCAGGAAAAGATCTAGTAGATTTAGTAGCAGTAGAGCTCCTTGTGAAAGAGCTCGTCCAGGGAAGTACTGCCACCTTACCTATTTCTGCCGCCAAGCAGTAATGGTCACATTACTGTGTTCCGGTTGTGAAGGGTAAGGGTGCTGGTGAAATTACAGGCACATGAGACTTGTCAACTTATGTCTCAGGGTGACGGGCGCAGTGGCAGTGCCCCCAAGATCTTTGTAATTTAAAGCTCTTGGTGGCACTGCAACTGTTATGGGCAGGCGTGTAGCTTACCATCAGGCACACGACTTGTTCGTCCCGTTACTTAATGTCATAAAAAAAAAAAAAAAAAAAAAAAAAAAAGATCATCTTTTTTCCAAATTTATCTTTCCATTTTCACCGTTTTACAGAAAACAAACGCAAACCGCGAAGTACCAGAGTAAGAAAATATATGTCTACGTAAGGTCCCTTTGAATGAATATTACTACATACATCTCTGCGAATGAGCAAAGTTCACAAAGAGAAGTGGCGGGTTCTTACATAGTTTTGTGGGTTTTTGTATTTCAGTTTTTATATAAATTAATGTTTACTTTAGGTATTATTAAGAAAAATTCGCAGTAATAATCGATTATCAAAATCTCGATTAATTATCGATTGTATCGATTTAGCTATAATACTTAAAAAAAAGAACGTTTATTTGTTTATTGTGTAGTGCGTGCTTGTTAAAAGTTTATTACATTTTATTATTATGGCGCCGCCAAAATCTAAAATGTGAACATATTTTATATCTCCCAAAAACGTATCAATATGAGTTAGTATCGATACTTTTGAAGTAATCATATGATTAGTATCGCATGACGAATTGGTTACTACTCATTTGAGTAGGTGTCGATACTTTGCAGCTTTGGTGGTATTGGAACATCCCAACTATTATCGGTCACAAATGGATGTACACAACACTTAGACTATGTTTCCATCCTCTAAGACACAACAGCATTGTCTTGTTTTGTCACTGTCAAGTTGACATTGAAGTTGAGTGTTGCCAGGTCAAATCTGAAAATCTGTATATGTTGCACCAAAAAAGCAGTAGATTGAGGAAAAAACACAGTAGATGCTGAACTTACCTGATTTTCTTCAACTTCAACTGATTGGTTTTTTTAACCGACTTCCAAAAAGGAGGAGGTTCTCGGTAATATTTTCATAATAATTTATTGCATAGACATATGATAATTCTCTATCTTATTAATCTTTTCTATCTTAATAATTGTATTTATATTACTCCTAGCGGGAACCTCAATCCTACATTTGACAGCTGTCATTCCAATACAATCGCTAAGAAAAAAAATGGCGGGAAACTCGAAAGAGAAAGGCTAAAGGTTTATTAAAAATATTATTTTTGGAAAATATAAAATGATATTTTAAATAGTTTTTTATTTACGCATTTTTTAGATCTGTGATTGACAAATACAACGAGGACCAAAAAAAAATTAAGGGACGATGTTTTGCGATTGTGCCACATTACCAAATTTTGCAAAAACTTCCATTGTTCTTCCACAAACAAAATGTTTATTGTGTTCAAAGAGCCACAGCTTTAAAGTTTGCATAGTAATTCACGCTAATGCTAAATGTAGGTACTAACTGACGTGGAAAATATTTGGCTATTTCATCTACTTGCCTATTTCTAAGGGTGCGCACACATACCAGGCGCGCTGCGACGTTAGTACGGAGTTACCATACTTGTTCTTAATGTATTGAGCCATTATTACACGCGGTAAACATATTCCAGCCGATGGACTACGCACTGGAAATACGACCCTAATGGCAAGGACTTGAGTATGATTTCGAGTGCTTTAAACCACACTCAAATCCTGACTTGAGCATTGAGTAGAGTTCTAGAATACGACCCTTAGTCTATGCTGAGTTTCAACGAAGTATTTAGGACTTGTCACATTCTCTAAAGACACTATACTTTGTAAGGGGAACGGCACGTCGCTGTATCTACTAAATGTGCTTGAATAGTTAAATATATTCAGTATTTTTTCATGCATTAACTCAGCTAAATTTCTTGGAGATTCTTCATGCGATAAGGCCCAAATAATTTTTTCAGGCCGTCGGGGTAGCGGCAAGTTAGAGAATTCTATACGACTAGCGTAAAACAGGTAAGCACCTTCTGTATTGTGAGGTAACATTACCTTCCCAAAGTAAATGTCACATTTTGAATTGCTTACTTGTGTATATTTTTCTACCCTGTCGTCTTCTGTCCAATAAACTATAGTAGTAGTAGCCTATATCGAAGAGTAGGCCTCTTTACGTAACCTAAATTTTTAATTCCTCCTCTTAGTGGCGTGTCTATAAAATCGTATTCTCTAGTAACTTCCTTATCTATAAATCCCCACACATATGAAATTGTGTAGAATAATACAAAATGGCAAATAGTACTTCATAAGTATCTTCAATAGTTTCTTACACAAAAATTGTGTTTAGCATTTTTTGTTATTACAAAAACTTTTAATATTCTTAAACTTTTTATGTATTTTTGAGAATATACTTTAATGACCACAATTCTTGAATACTGTATTTATTAAAATAAAATTAACCTAAGAGATAAGAACTGCTTAAATAAATTACTTAAAAAAAACACTGAACAACAAAACACACACTTTTAAGTGCAAGGTAAAATGTTCTAATCCGACAACATAGCAAACAAAATGTAAATTAATAAATCAAAAATAAAGAAATTAAAAACCCAACGACTTTAATTGCGACATTATTCAAATGCGAATAATCATTGTTCGTCATTGGTTAATCAAAGTTCCAATAACTATCCACCGCACAATTATTTAAATAGTGCATCACGACACAAATTCAAAGATGAGCTTTAATATCAGGACCGTAATGTCTTTAATTGCATGAACGTAATCATGATTCCGTTGATGTTTTGTAAATTTGAAGATCTTAATTTTTTTTATTTACAAAAAGCATAATGATCTGGGTGGTGTTTGAATGTAACAAAGCAACAGGTATTTACAGGCAAGCAAAGACCAATTAAAAATGACGTACTACAGATTTGTTCATATTTAGGAGACGATTTACTGTGGCACTTATCCCATATTGTTCGTTCAAAATGCGCCCAAAATTGATAGAATAATGTTATCCACGGGTTTCACTATAATCGACTCACGGTCTACAGTCAACAAGAATACAACACTTCCTGCAAAATGACTTTCAACGATGTAAATTAAAGAAGAAACTATACAAAAAGTTTTTTAAGTAGGTAGTCTGCACCAATAAACTTTTACATAAACTGACACTAACTATAAAAACTTTCTGAATGCCAATGCTTATTATCACATTGCATTTCTAAATTAAAATACTAAATACAAATCCTGTACACAATAGAATTTATTAAGTTGATAAATTTCACAATCACAAATGTCTCTGAAGACAATATATGTATTTACTTATCTTTGTTCAAGCAAATAGTTTACATTATTCGATACTATAATCTTTGTACATGCACAAAGGTTTTTATTTTATGTTTTAACTTATTCTTGAGATGCCACTCTTATCTCTTATCAACCAACTGATATGTTCCATGTCTGTGAATAAAAAACGTAATGTATCTGCTGCACCCGAGTGTCACAGGGTTTGGGTCCATACAATTACGAACTTAGGTTTACACGATATTATGGATAGACAGAGGTTTTGCAAACAGAGACATTTTCAGCATGAATATTGGGACAACACAAACGAACAGCAGTCTTCATGGTCCGTGTTCATGGTTGTTAGAAAAGAGATTGCGGCCTTTAATTTTTTTAAATCTTAAAAATGTTATCTGTCTCCAAATTCTCTCGTGTCAACCGGCTAGTTTAATAAATTTAAATGGTTATTTCGAATCAAAGATGAGGCGGGAGGAAATACTCTATATAAGGCACGACTGGTAGCAAGAGGCTTCAGCCAGCGTAGAGGCATTGATTATTTTGATACTTTTTCACTGCTTTTTCACCTGTTGTCAGACATAGCTCACTGAGAACTTTAGCTATGGCTGCTTACATAAAACTACATATAGATCAAATGGATGTGAAGACGGCATTCCTCAATGGAGACTTAAACGAAACCGTCTACGTGCAGCAGTCTGAATGATTTGAGGAAAAAGGTAAAGAAGATTATGTATGCCGCTTATATAAAGCTTTATGTGGATTAAAGCAAGCTCCACGAGCATGGAATATGAAACTTCATTCCGAACTGATGAGGTTGAAGTTTACAAGGTCAAAGATTGAGTCGTGCGTCTATATGTGGTCACACGCCAATCATTTAACTAAACAAAGTGTCATTGTCAATTATACAAATGTCATTATACAAATTATACAAAGTGTCATGCTTGATGTGCTCTTAACTGTACCATTTTTCCAACAAAATTATCGCGTAACATACATAAAAAGAAATACAGTCGAATTAAGAATCTCCTTCTTTTTGAAGTCGGTTAAAAATGATCAATCAATGTTTGAAGAAAATCGCTGAACTTTTCTTCAATCAATGTTTGAAGAAAAGTTAAGCATCTGTTTTTTTGGTGCAACATACACAGATTTTTTCAGATTTGACCTGGCAACACTGGTGTGTTCCTTGAGCACATGGTTAGTGCTATGCCATGCTATTTAATCTATTTATTTTTCTATCAATTTTAAACGTCAAAACACCGCGCCAGAGTTATACTATACTTGCATGCCGTGCCGAATTATTTATTACGACCAATAGTATTCTGGAATTACGAGAGGCGTTGCGTTACGTTACGATACTTGCATTAAAAGTTGTTGCATTGGATTTAATTATTTGGTTCAATATGTGTAGAAATAATTAATATAATTAACATCACAAAGTCAATTTATTGTAGCTTGCAAAATGATAGAAGACGACGACGATCCTGTAGTGGATGAGGTAAGACAGTTACCAAGTAAATCGGTGCTACAAGAATAGGATATGTTAAATAAAATATGCACTCAATTGTTTTAGATCCCCATATTTCTGTCACAAGCACTGACTGACTGCTTGTACGTATATCAGTACCCAGTTAGGCCTGCAAATAAAGATTGGGAAAGCGTACATGTAGCTAAAGCCTCTTTCAAACCTAAGAATCAAATTGTGCGGCTTGAAATCAGTCTGGACATCGACAGCGACAAGTACAGCGCTTCTAAAGGCGAACAGATTGCTATTAATACTGATGGCATGCAGGTATCTACTGCTATAACTTTTTCATTGTATGCAGTTCAATGATTTTGTATGGTCTGTGTAGTTTTTGTGGCTCTTTTTGTACATTACCATCGCATGAGTTGAGAGTTGAAATTAATATGGTGAATAGACTACATAGTTAACAGTCTAATCCTACAATATTAGCTTTAGGAAACTCGTAGTTTTTGATAATAAAAATTATTGAAATATTCGAAAATAAATGTTATGGAACAGGTTATGTAGGTTAGGAAAGCACGGCGTTTGGTTGTTGCAGTAACATTTTATAAATAACTCAAAAGAATACATTTTCGTAAAAAAACAATTAACAAAAATGTTTATTTTTTTGTGTTGTTTATAAAATTTTTGCGCAATATATAATAAAAAGCATAAATTATTAAGTAATTGTACATTTAAGATTGAAATTTACTAGATTTAGTATGAATGCTTTTATTTATGAAAACAAATTAATTTTACCCAGGTTAAATCTTGGTTGCGTCCCACAATCTGTAGGTCAGGAGAGTATAATATGATAAAAGACAGAAGTGAATTTGTTTGTGTTTCCGAAATTATATTATAATTCAAGAAGTTCATAGACAGCATGAACTAGGATTTTGCCTGGTTTTTGGTTAAATTAAGTTTCTCATTTAACGCAGAAAGTGGGGGCGTCCGTAACTCCTGACTCAGGGGCTCGGGGTAGGGATTTACTCCGCTCTTTGGTGTGAAATGAATGAATGACTTTTGAAGTTATTTTTTCGAATTTTCAAAAATTAATATCTCGAAAACTATTAACATCCTAACTTTGAAATTTTGCATGTATGGTCCCCACCCCCTCCCGCCCCTCAAACAGTGCGATGGTAATGCACAGTCCTTCCCCACCATATTTTGAAGTCTTTTATCTTTACAAAGTGCTTTAATAACAAAAATATGAATGTTGCTAAATTTATTTTCCTTTTATTATAATCAAAATAGTAGTGTAGGAAATGAGATGTTGATCTCATATAACCAATCCAACCTCTTTTGTCAGGACTTGAGATTTGTCAGAGAAAAAGACAGAGATAAAGCACCTTACTTCCAAAATTGTGTAATGGACAAAATAGTATATGAGAGCAGCATGCCATGCACGGACATTGACCATTACGCTGTGGCAATTTTACAAGATAAAGAACTTCATCTTACACCCATTAAAGGTAAGCAATATTTATTTAGCAAGAGGTGGGGAGAACTGGAAAGCTCTGAAAGAGACCTATGTCTTAAGACAAGCTGAAGTTACCGAGTTAACACAAATGTAGTTTGAGTAATATGAAACATTTGAGTAACATTAAGCATCTCATTTATTTCTATATTAAATAAGTTAATATATGTAAGTTTATTCTCGCTAATCAGCAATAAAGGCTATAAATAAATACCTTTGTTGGACCCGAACCCTTCATAAGGATAGCATACAGCCTGGTAAAGCTCACTCTGCTAAATGAGAGCACACACCTCTCCTGAGAAGTGTGGCTACAAAACAAGGGTCTTGAGCATTCAAAAGCTCTGATGTCTGCCTACAGTGCCAAGCACTATAGAGAAGATGTCATTGGACAGGAAAGGCATAAGTATGCTCACTAGAGCCTAACAGGGCATTGTGGCTTAAACAAGCGCATGTCAAATATTGGGCAGAGAGAGAATAGAGAATGTAGATTCTGCCACAAGTCGTATGTAACTCCTGTTCATTTACTCAAGATCCGTACTGGAAGGCACATGCCACAACCAGAGGACATTAACTCTGTCGGAGCCAGAAAAGTTCTTCAGTTCTTCAATGCTGTTGGCCTTGCCTCTGCACTGTAATTAGTGGTAATCACAATAGATCAGTCAATGGTCGCAGTGATGAGGGTCTATGAGTATAATAATAAATACATATATATATATATTAATAAATAAATAAACATATTTATTTATTGGTATCACCCTTTAATTATACTTAGCACTTGTGCGATTATTGTCATGTTTTTTCTTAGAAATTGTGAACTTGTTTTTTTTTTATGACATTGAGTGATGGGACATACAAGTTGTATGCCTGGCGGTAAGCGACACACCTGGCCAAATTACAAAGATCTGAGGGGCACTGCTACTGCGTCTGTCACCATGAGACATAAGTTGACAAGCCCCATGTGCCTGCAATTTCACCAGCACCCTTTTAAAACTGAAACAGTAATGCTAACATTACAAAATTGTTATCTTAATATTTTATGTCTGAAATCAGCGACTAAGTACAAAAGGACTGACGGGAGTGAAGGAAATGACAGAGATGTGAAAGGAACATAGCATGTAGACATCCACACTAAATACCCAGTTGAGATATTCGTACATTGACATTTTTGTATTGACCTTGTAGGAATTTTGCAACTTCGACCGTCTTGTTCATATTTCGACAAGCAAGACAAAAAGAAGCATGACAAAAACAAAACAGATAACTCTGATGATGAAGAGAAAGAACCAGAAGCACAACAAGTGATTGTGAAGTTTGCGAGACAGGAGACGGAACTGGCAAAGAAGGCACGTGAGAAGTCCTATGAGACCTTGATACAGAAGATAAATGCAGAACCATGGTACAATTCCCTTTGGAAGCACTCTGATTCAGATCATGCTGATGTAAGTTTTCTTCATTGTTATTTGAATGGGAAATTGGCAACTCAATGCTGTAGCATTGTTTTTATTTACCATAGATTATTCTAGAAAGTAAAAAGAATAACATAATGATGATGGCAAATCAAACCACAACAAAAGAAACAACAACATTCTGTTCTACAACTTTTGTGCATCAATAAGACTTTTTAAATTTACTTTAGACCTGTAACACTGGGATATTAATGTCGACCTTGTAATGTTAATTCCTGTGGATAATATAAGTCTATCTGACCCTACATATGAGTTTTGGCCCTCTTAGCTAATGGGTTATTTAGTACAACATTCAATCACCCAATCTTCCATATATCTCCTAATTGAAATTGGCTTTTCATAGCCATGTAATGGTCACACTCCATTAAATGTAGTATCTTCGAGATTGTTACAAAATTGCCATTGCGGAGAATCTGCTCTTTTTAGTAGATGTGATTTAGGGTATGTGACCAGAACAAAATCTGAAGCCAAGACTAACATATTTCTAGAATAGTAAGACTTATATAGTCAGAATTAATTTTGGATTCTGGGTGTTGGTGCTGGCTTAACTGCAACAGTACAATAACGGGTTAATATGGCAGTAATATTGGTTATCACAAGTTTCGTTTTGACCGTCACTGCTGCAATTTATCATTTTTTTGCTGATTTTTTTAAATTTATTTTTTTAATAGTTTATTGTACAGGAAAATTACAGCAAGTCACGATGAATACAAGGAAAATTAAAACAAAAGATTCTGCTTATTTCTAATAGAACTTTCTTCCTGCAGACCTGAATACAGGACACTATAACTAAAAGAAGAGGCATACATGCACAATAAAAAAAAAGTAATGTAAAAATAATATAATAGTATTAGGTGTTAAAGTATGAAATTGCCGTTTTATTGCAATAGGTTCTTTGAATTTTCATAGAATCTTCATGGTTTGAGGTTTTCGAATGAAACTTTTTTCAAATGGTTTCTGTGATTTTTTTTTTTAAATTTGAAACATTTGAATATCGACTTTCAATTGTTTTTGTTATTCAATTTAGACAAGAAAGATGGATACTGCGAAAATTCGAGTGATTTTTGAATACGAGTTCCGACGCGGAACTAACGCGGCAGAAACAGCCCGCAATATCAATGCTGCGTTTGGAGAGGGGTCTATTAATGAACGCACCGTGCGATTTTGGTTTAAACGCTTTCGTGATGGAAATTTCGACTTAAAGAACGAGCCACGAGGAAGACCGCCCACACAGGTGAATAACGATGAATTAAGAGAGATAGTGGAAGCCGATCCTAGTCAAACTACCCAGGAATTAGCGGCATGGTTTAACGTTACCTTACCCACAATATTGACTCACTTGCGTCAAATCAATAAAATAAAAAAATACGAAAAATGGGTGCCTCATGATTTGACTGATCTGCAGAAAGAAACGCGTGTTGAAACTTGTGTTGCCTTGTTGAACCGGTACAGAAATGAAGGAATATTGGATCGAATTGTAACATGTGATGAAAAGTGGATTCTTTATGATAACCGGAAAAGAAAAATGCAATGGCTGACCCCAGGTCAAATGCCACAACAGTGTCCTAAAGCAAAACTTACCAATAAAAAGGTAATGGTAACTGTTTGGTGGTCTCAGCATGGTGTTATTCACTATAGTTTTCTCCGATCTGGTCAAGCAATAACGGCAGATGTCTATTGTGCCGAACTCCGAACCATGTTGACAAAACTAGCAGTAAAACAGCCCCGACTCATGAATCGATCTTCACCATTATTGCTCCACGACAACGCGAGACCTCACACAGCACGAGAAACCATTTTGACCCTTCAGGAACTGCAGTTAGAAACCATTCGTCATCCTCCGTATTCACCAGACCTTGCTCCAACGGACTACCATTTTTTTCGTGATTTGGACAATTATCTACGTGACAAGAAGTTTTCTTCCCAGGAGGCAGTACAAAATGCTTTCACACAGTTTGTGCAGTCTAGATCGTCGGAGTTCTATCGCAAAGGCATTAATAACCTTCCCATTAGATGGCAGCAATGTATAGATAATAATGGCAACTATTTTGATTAAATAAATTTGTTAAAAATTTAAAAAATAAACAATTTAGATTTTCAGTACAAATCGGCAATTTCATACTTTAACCCCTATTATTAAATTGTTATAAATTGTATAAATAGTTAGATAAATACATATTTTATAATATAATAATACCTAAGATATGGATGGAATAGTAGACAAATAATGCTCTTTAACTCTCACTTTAAAAATAGCTAACGATTTACTTTCGTGAACAGTAATAGGAAGTCCATTCCAAAGCCTGACCGCATGAACAGTGAAGGAGTGAGAATAGAAACCGGAATTGAAGCATGGAAAAGATAACAGGGACCTAACAAGAGAGCGACAGGGTTTATCCTGGGACCTCTTTCAGGTACCTGGGACACACAGGGTTATGTAAAATATTATGAAGAATGGACACAATATGCAAATTCCTGCGGAGACGGATAGAAAGCCATTTGAGCTGACTGCGGAAATGTGAAATTCGGTCATGTTTACGATTTAGTGAGTAACCACAAAAGTTTTAAAATCTGTATTGGTATGTCTTTGCAGTTGGAGCGTCTAAAGTTATTTAGTGCTACGACGTCTGACGGAGTGACCCTTAACATGCCCGGGCGGGAGTATCTACGCGTGCTGGTGCCGCCGCCATTACACGAGGAGGCAGACGCCAAATCTGAAGAGATACTACCACTCGTTGAACAAATTAAACGTTTACTTATTAGTGGTAAGGCAACTTGATAATACTACCTAAAACTTCCTGGAACATTTTGCTACACATAAAACTACCTATTTTAAACTGCAAATTTGAACGCTTTATGAACTATATCATTCAAATATCAACAAAGAATTTTACCAGTTTATATGTCTTGATGGTGTCGCACTGAATGTTGGCATAAAATAAATATTCCATTGCTGTTATAATTTCATTCCTTGCCTGGTTTTGTGCTATTGTATACCAAGCACATAACTATTGAAGCCTATAAACTATTGAATTTTACAGTTTCTTAAACTCAGAATTACTTTTGACTTAAGAATAAGTTACAGAAACCCTACTTCCGTGGCCTGTTTTCTGACTAAAGGATAGTTCAAACAAATAATTATACTCGAATTAGACAAATTGATTAAACAATGCGACTAATTATTCGTGTCGCATATTTCCTGAGAAGAATGAGTAAGAAATTCCGGGGATCACTTTTTATTAATAGACATTTGTTCACATATATTATTTAAAGTATCATTTGTTGAAGCTACCTTAAAGTGCCAAATTGATCACTCTCGAGGACTTTTAACATCCAAACTACGTAAAAACTTATAGTTTTAAACCTTATAAATACCAAATCATCCAAAGTTATAGAAACGTATGCAATTTCCTCTTGAGACTCGATATCATTCATGAATAATATGAAAGAAAGAAAGAAAAATAGTTGATTTGGTAAACTTATGTCAAAATTATAACAAAAAATAAAATAACCATAGAATAAAACACAAAACAATGAGTCGCATTTAAAATGTTACCAAAATGATGTAACTTTTTATAACGAGACTTGTGAAAACACCTCGTTACGCTGGTTTTCAGTAATGCCGAATAAATAATTCTCTCTTCGTCCAAATAAAATTGAAAAAACAATTGTGTGCCCGTAAAAATATACATAATTTCGTTAAGAAAGAAGATATCCATAATATAAACCATAGAACTAAGTCCAAACTCATGGTACTACTATTTCGTTTAACTAAGGTAAACGATTCTTTTAGGGGTAATTGTATAAGTTTTTACAATAAGATTCCGGAGCATGTATTAAGATTGCCATTTCCTAAGTTTAAAACTTACATTAAAATAAAAAATAATTGTAGACTACGTATTATATAAAGATGTATAGAAAGACAACATGAGTCTAGATTCCACACAAATATGATTCAAAGTGTATTCTATAGCATTTAAGTTCATTTGAAAAGAGCAATCCCTAGAGTTTCGTGTTCGTTCTTCTCAGCGAAGTCGGCACAGTGACAGCTTAAAAATTACGTTTTCAAATTAAAAAAATTACCCATAAAAATAATGATTATTTGACTTTGAAGAAACTATATCGCATTTGTGTTCATTAACAGCCAAGTTAATGACATTCAACGACCTCCAAGCGCAGTTACGGTTTGAGGAGGGTGTGACGGTGTCCGAGAGCACGCTACTGGCGACTCTGGGCGGCGTTGCATGCTGCGTACGAGGTTTGTGGACGCCGCGGTCGGCTGACCTATACACACGTGCCGGGCCTGTACCGCCCAGGCTCATGTGCGCCGCACGAGACCATGTGGTTAGTCAAATCCTTCCCTAACTACGACCAGCTATAAAACATGTCACGATTTCTAACTTCCAATTTGAACGCTATGCTAGTGACGTGAAGTATAGAGTTAAGGCAAGTTCAGTGCCTTATCATGAGTTTACTCCATCGAGTATATAACCCGAAATAGACACGAAATGTCACTTAATTTTGTTTGAAAACTTTTCTGCCAAATCATTACGGTGACAACTGCGCTCCGATTGGCCAGCCCGAATTCGAAGCAATTGACGGGTGTCGTCAATTGTTTCACTTCAAATCGAGCAGTTTTACTTGAGCTGTGCTATAATGGACGAAAATAGAAAAATTACATATGTAATATTTAATTACTGATGAAATGTGATTCCTTTTGTTTTGTGATTAGATGTTTTGCTGTTTTTCCCACACCATCGTACGGAACAGCCCATAGTCAGAGATATTATCTTTATTACAATAAATACAGAATATTTTTAAAATTATACGGATATGTACATACAGGTCAGTTGTTGGCGCTGTACTATTTCAGCTTTCTAATTTGTGATTTCAACGCAAACGAGAGTTGATATTTAAAAGTGATATAAGGTCCATTTACGTGGTGAGTAGCCAGGGGTGGATGGCCCTTATTTCGTCTCTATTTCTGGTTATATATTCGATGGATTACTGTGGCAGTTGTCGCTAGCGACCGCGTAAATTACTTCACAATTTTGTATACAGCGCCCCTAGCAGTCAGAAGATGAAACATAATTTTGTATACAAACATTTTACGCGGTCGCTAGTGATAACTGTCACTGCAGAGGCACTGATGTCAAAAATTTAACGCGTGTCTAGATATACATACATTGGTTCATATGTACGCGGTATGGTAAGGTATCGCCGCGTTGAGAATTACTTCCAAACAGTCGTCACCTCTCTTAATCTCAAAGATTGCGTTTGGCCCCTACGTAAAGTATGGTATGTTGAAATTGCCAAGTTTACAGGGGAGCGTTTTAAAGTTCTGAATTCACTGAAATGAGCACAACACGTGAATGTAGCAATTCTGTTTTATTCAAGAACGACTTTTAAAGTAACGAGCTTTAACGAATAAAACTGAGAAATGCTAAAGTCACGTGTAATGCTCATTTCAGTGAATTCAAAATTTTACAACGCTCCCTGTAAACTTGGCAATTTCGCGCGTTTGTGTGGTTTTGTTTCCGACTTTCATAACACAAGTGTTTTACTTACTTATTTCAGAATAAGAGCATACGAAACCAAATACTGTCATAATTCAAAACTGGGACATTGAGAAAGCACGATTTGAAAATTAAAAACATAAAACTGAATGAAACCAATATTCTCGTTTACAAATGGATAATTAAGTATTATGTATAAATAAAAATAATCACATTATTTGCGATAAGATCCTTTCAGTATTTTTTTTTTAATTTTCAAATTCTGTTTTCTCAATTCCACAACTTTGAGCTACGACAGTGACCCCCATGGAAGAATTGCATAAGTGGAGTTAGGTCAAACATGTTAATTGTTCCATTAGATACAGAAAAATATTACACACATCCTCTCGGGTTATATTTTTCAGTATCTAATGAGGTAATAAACGTTTTTGACGTAACTCCATTTATGCCATTCTTCCATGAGGGGTGCGTGTGATGAATGTCAATTAAATTAATTTTTTACTTATTTAACACTTATTTCGCAGTTGTACCTTTTCACTCAACACCCGTATGTGGACAGGAGGAAAGTCGCTGCTGCAGTACGGTTGCCGCCTGAGGACGTCCTTGAAATAATGCAATCAATAACCAAGTATAATCCTCGAACCGGCTGGGAACTCCTCATTCCAGCAGACATTGCCTTCGAGGCGAAATACCCTGATATAATCCAGAGACAAAACTTATATTGGGAAGCAAGACAAAGACAATTCAACGAAATGCAAATAGGCGAAAATATACCTAAAAGGCAAAGAAAGAAGTCCCAAAGAGATTCAGTTGGTTCAGATATTATGAGTCCTAAACCAAGATGTAATAGTGTTAGTGATGAGGACAGTGGTAGAAAAGTGAAGGGGAAAGGTGTTGGGAAAAGAACTAGAAATATGAGTTCCAGTAGTGTTCAGGATTTTACGTAAATACTTCTAAACAAGCTAAACTGTTTTTTTAAATTAATTTATATACCTCAAACGTCATTTTTATGAGTATAGTTTGAGGCATAAGTAAAAATGTAATAGGAATAAAAAAAATATCGTAATTCTGTTTTTAATTAATGAATTGACAATTATATAATATTACAAAATTTAATAAAAGTTATTTGTTGGTGTGGTACTACCATATATTAAATAGAAATTTTGATATATTTCGACCACACGGAAAATCGGGTTCTCGATATTAAAAAATACGAATTCAACTTGTTTTCTTATTGATAATGACAACAAAAGATACTGGGTAATAATACTATTGACTTCCCTCGATAAAACAATACGTCGGGGGACTATGAGCTTATTTTACAGTAAGTAAGTAAGCACATTCCCATTATATCGTGACGACAGATATTCGTGCAGTTTAAAGTGTCGTGTCTTGTATATTTAAATGTAGTACAATGGGAAGAACAAGAACGACAGTCTTCGGACGATAAACAAAACGTTGCGATAAAAATATGATGACAGATAATCGCAACTTCAAACGATTCTGTCGAACGATAATGCGGCTGCCGTGAACCGATAAACTGTCGTTATGATCTAGTGGGAACGGCTACACAACAATCGTTCAACGACAAAATAAACGTCTACGACACAGTCACGACGAATAGTAATATGGGAACAGGCTAGACGCGACTGTCGTCCAACGATAAATAAAACCTTACGACATAATGTGAACGCGCCCTTAGAAAATATATTTTATTTGGAAAATGCTGAAATTAATTTCTCCCACGCGCTTCAAAGCCTACTATGAGCCAGTTTGCCTTAAGTCTATGATGACTAAGGTCACCTTCAAATTTGACGCTTGTAGAAGCACTACAGGGGCGCGTTTTTCATACAATATCAAGTCTACAAATGCGGCGCGCTTGTGGAGCGACAGTGGCGCTGCAGCTGCGCTTCTAAATATTGAATGAAAATTAGTAGTGGCGCGGCCGCAGCGCCACTGACGCATGTAGCACTTTTATAAGCGTCTAATTTGAAAGTGCCATAAGAAACAAAGAAATAAAATAATTTGTATGAATGGAAATAAATGATTTATTCCACTAATATACTTTTTGGTGCGACATACAACCTTAATAGAATACTAAAAACGTTAACATTTTAGTACGTGTTTAACAGTACATTATTCTTCGTCGTGCAGGCTGATTTTGATTCAAATGGGAATCGTTTCTGAGCGAGAAGATGAACCTGATTCATACTATATCTTTCTAATTTGTGAGTTGAATCAACTATTGTTCCGATTTGAAATGTCAAAAGTTTCCGATCGGCCAGTTGTGAATCGCAATTATGCGCCTCGACTCGGAAGAGACACAGTGTTCGATCGGGAGAGGCAGTCAAAATCAAGCTGCTCTTCTAGTAAGTGGACTTCTGCGATTTTTCTTTCGGACTCTTAATCGTAACTAAACAAAGTATTTTTGAAGTGTGAGGAAGCTTTAATATAACATATTTGTAAGTCAATGTATAACACCCTAGTAATAATCTCTAATAGACTACGATGAAACAAGGAACAACGTTACGATAAAACTAAGAAACCTAAAGGCCTGTTCAGATAGATTTTTGCTATCTCTGTGGGTAGCGAAAAACATCGCGCGGTATGCCGCCGGGTGTTTGTATGAAGTTCCGTAGGTAGAGTAAAACCGGGATGCCGCGCCATACCGCCCAGGTAAGCGCTATTTTTTGGCTTGCTTTGCGAAACAGGGTTTCGCCGCATGACGCCCACGTCGAACGAACGAACAGTGACAAATTAATTCTTCCGTACAGGCCGCAAGCCAGTGACGATTAGTTGACATAATAATAATAAATGATGATGAATAATATATTCTGACACCTAATATCTGAGTTATAGAGATATATATGTAGGTATATAGAGAATAATCTGAGGCTATATACGAGAAGGGCACTATAACCTGTGCGCGCACAGGAATCTTATACCTCACTTCCCGTTGCGCATTGCACAACTAACGGTTGCCACCTAAGCCGTCGACTCTGAGTCCACTACCAAATCTCCTAATAGGTGGCGGAGCTGTTAGGCACGCTCACTTCCTGACACTGAAAAACGACGTATCTCCAGTTCCCAAAAACGTAAGCGGCTGGAGGGACCGGAGGGTATCTAGCTTATCGTGTACTAGCTCTCCGGGTTAGTGCCGGAGATGCTAGTCGCAGTGTCCTGCGACAAAATACTCCGTAAAGGCGTATCACTGGCGGAGGGCTTGGCCCGGACGCCCGCTGTACCCTGGTCTTGCCATCGAGCCCGTAGACTCTCCGGAAAACCCTATCTCTCGGGTCGGTAGATAGGGACAAATAGATGTGTATAGTTCCATATCGTATTCCATAGTCCCGTAGCGTATAACGCGTGTGTCTGAACAGGCCTTTATTCAGAACTTTAAATTAAATAACTTTTGTCAAATGTAATTGTGCATTTTACAACAAAAGGTGCTACTTTCGATATCAATAATGAGCTTTAAGCTTTTACAATAACTATAGACACCTGTTATTTATAGTAACGTATTTAATTATCACCTTTAAGGCCAGCGAAAATTGGCGGACGAGAATTCAGAGGACATTAAATTTATATTTTATGCTCTGTTAATTGAAATTAGGCTTATGTACATTTCAATGTTCTGAGAGCGACTTCGGAGTATCGCGCGCATTTCTCTCTGCGGTATTGCAAAACGGAATGCAAAGGTACTCGTCAGAGTCCATCGGTGTGTACTGGAGTCTGCCTGAATGCGCCGGGCTATGTAGTCGCTAGTGAAACGGAATCAAATTCGAGTGACCGTTGACGGCGGATGCCACTGGAATACCGATACCAGTGGATTTTGCGCTACGCTGGGGGTCACTTGCGGTGTGTGTTGGTAGGCATGACAAACTCTTTGATGCTCTCTCCCGCCATTTACGCTGGCCTTTAGCCGCCACCAACATGAAATATAAATTGTTTTTTTTAATTATTTAAATAGAAGTAAATAGTTATTGTGCGTACATAAAATATTTATCATTTCTGAAACATTTAATGTTAAATATATAAAGCGTTGATTAAAATTAGACAAAATACTAATTATTAGGTACCACAAACATGGTAAGATAAAATCAATTGTAATGAGCGAGATCGGATTAGGCAGTGTATAATCATTTTAGAAGTAACACAGAGTGGATAATACGTCTATTGTATCTATAACCGACTTAAAAAAAGTTCTTAAATCGACTGTACTTTTTTTTAATGTTACGCCTTAAGTCCGATAATTGTGAATCTATATCCACCTCCTCCACCTCTAAGGCGTTTATCACCCTGCACCGCACCCCGCGACGGAGCCCGGAGCTGCGTTTAGTTAACGTTGTACTGAAGTACCTCAGTTTGTATGGAAAACACGCACCGTCGAACATACTGAGAACGCGGTTTTACCGTGCCCCCGCGCCGAGGGGCGCGTCGAACCGCAAGGTATTGCACACTGCGCTCCGCACTACCGCGCAGATGTTTAATCAATATGTATCTATTCTAGTAATTGTCGTTCGGATTTTCCCTAAAAAATAATCAAAGTATTCAGTTTTTTTTATAATGTCAAGTGGCGGGACGAACAAGTCGTGCGCCTGATGGTAAGCTACACGCCTGTCCATAGCAATTGTAGTGCCACTCAGAGCTTTAAATCGCAAAGATCTGAGAGGCAGTGCCACTGTGCCCGTCACCCTGAGGCATAAGTCGACAAATCCCATGTGCCTGTAATTTCACCAGCACCCTTACCCTTCAAAACCGAAACACAGTAATGCTTGGCGGCAGAAATACGTAAGGTGGCAGTACTTCCCTGGACGAACAAGGAGCTCTACTGCTACAAGAACAGTCATGTCATCAGTTGACATACGTGCGTAGTTGAAAAATTCATCTTCAATTTTCTTAAATCTTTGTAATGAAGTTGAATCTTCGGTGTCTTTTTATTTGAGTAAACAAAAACCAAATAGACAGTATAACTGCAGCGTCCTGAATGAGTTCTGCATTTTTAACCATTCTTGTCAAAGAAGGATCTCGGCTACATGTACAATCACTACGGCGATCAACTACGAAGCGAGTAACGCAGCGTGGCGTGTCGCGGTGCAGTGTGTTAATCGCCTTAGGGGATGAATCCCGTATATTAAATTTCACCCACTTTCCGTTAACCGATTTCAATAAAACTTGGCACATAGAAGTCATTCCAATGAAAATAAAATGACCAATCATCATATGACCAAGAGCTGATCCGCTGAGGTAAATCGCAGACACCAAACTCTTCAACAGTACTGCTGCTACTTTGTGTTTGGGCTCACGTGATTAGTTTTAACGAGGACTTCCCATATGCGTTTTAGTTATCGTTTTTTATAAAGCGGATTTTTGTGATAGCTTTTGGGGTCGGGTTTTTTTGTAATAAAAATATTATAATTACATAATTTAACACAAGGAATTATGTGTCCGGAAGTGAACTTATCACTTCCGGACACATAATTCCTTATAATAAATCCATCTTGCACTTTTATACTTAAAGGGCTACAATATAAAAATATAGTTAGCATCGTAGAAAAAGGTTTCTCCGGTTTTTTAAATTCAAATTTTCAATAATGACTTAAGGACGTTTAGTTTCAAAGTTGCATAATAGTTTTTGATCAATCAAGCATTGTTTAAGCTAAGAGCATTTAATATTGAAAATGCAAGCTGGCTCGAATTACGTATCTGGGAGTATATTACGATGTGCTCTTAGAAAAGTTTTGTAATTATAACTAACAATACTTTATAAGTCTACTTTCTTTGATTTTTTGTTTTTTTTTTTTCATATTATTTTGTCAACTTGTATTACTCGCAGTTTAGGTAGATATACCTTGCCTATGTCAACCTGTTGTAATAATTAGTCATGGTACAGAAAAGGTTGGACACCACAAGACGGCACGCACCAGCACCGCGTATAAACCCATGTTTTATATTCGTCAGCAAGCTTGGTCATGAAGCGTGGTGACGATTTTTAATAACTGTGCTGACTAGTGCGGTCCAGCCCTTATTAGACAAATATAATTGAAACAAACCAAACACTGATACAAGTGTTTTAGTGGAAAAGCAATATAAGAATATTATGAATACAAAGATCGAACACACAGAAAAATTTTCGTCGACCGAGCAGGACCCACGTCTATGCTGCATCGTAGCATTGCTCTTATAGAGTAGAATACGTTTATTTGCCAGAATACAGTAATGATAAAGGTCTTAAATAAAATTAGGTACACACGTCAGCACATCAAGTTACGTATTGACGTATCTTGTTCCCTTGCAGTGGAGGCGATTTTCGAACAATAATGTGTAATCTGATGTGCCGTTGTCCGTACATTATATTCAACGTGCAAGCAAATATTAATTTCATGTTCGGCTTCTACTGTTAATTACACTTCAAATTAATGTAAATTTGTATTTGAAAGTTCTAAGTATTCTTTCTTACTATAGAAGCAATGTGTCAAAAGCCATTTTGTCAATTGTAATTTAAAAGTATGTCCTTTGTAACAATTTAATTTAATTTGGCAAATTGTTGAAAATAATTATATCTTGAAACAGTTTTTCTTATGAATTACTTTATGGCAACGAGGTTGGTACAAAAGATTCATAATTTTTTATCTAGTCTGCCTTTGATTAATTTCACCACGTGTTTTGAAATATTGAGGATATGTTTTGGCAAATACACAGATATCCCCAATGTACATGCATGCCAAAGGTAGTATATTTAGTTTTTTGAACAACGGTTTACAGCTGTTGTCAAACCATGTACCGCAGATCGACCGAATGCTAGTCTACTGAACCTTAAACGCACTTTCTGCGAATTGCAGAACTTTCTTACCAACTGAGCTACGGGTCCAGTTACCGAGCCGTCGAAGTTCTCTTACGTGTTTTTGTTACAGATCTTTGTACTGGCTTTCGGCATTTGTCACCGTTAGTGACATCTAGTGAGAGATTTTTGAATAACCTCACCGCAGCTATACCTTTACAGGTATCACAACTGACGCAGATGTCGCTTTTCGGTCAAATGTATTATTGAGATTTTTTGTGAAATAACTATACTACTTGTTTTGTTTGCACAAAGCTCTTCTCTCCAAGCTCCCGGCGTACGGTTTACCAGCCCAGTTATGCAGCTGGATTGCCGATTTCCTTCGTGAGCGGAGAATTCGCGTCGTTTCTGACGGCAGCATTTCGAGGTTCGTGAATGTGAACGGCGTACCGCAGGGATCCGTCCTATCTCCCACGCTTTTCCTTCTGCATATCAATGATATGCTTCCACTTGGGAATATTCATTGTTATGCAGATGATAGCACTGTTCATGGGGGATATCACGGATTCCCCGCAGCTGGGCGCGCCGATACTGACAGAGAGCGATCTAATCTTGTCGGTGAGCTCAATAGGATATTGGACCTCATCTCTGCATGGGGATCTAGAAATCTTGTTGAGTTCAACGCCAAGAAAACACAGGTTTGCGCGTTAACAACAAAATTGTCGCCGTTCCTTCCCATGCCTTCTCTGATGAGCACAGCACTTTCACCTCAGAGCAGTTTTACCTTGCTCGGTATGGAAATCTGCTGTGATTTGAATCCAAGGAGCTACATCGAATCTGTGATCAAAACAGCCTCACGGAAACTTGGAGTCCTGAACAAGGTGCGACGTTTTTCACGCCGGACCAGTTATGCCTGCTGTACAAAACACAGGTCCGGTCTTGCATTGAGTATTGTTCGCACTTGTGGGACGGCTCCGCCAAGTACCTACTCGATGCCTTGGATAAATTACAGCGTCGTGCTACTCGAATTATAGGCGACGAAGAGGTCTCATCACGCCGTGAACCTCTGCAACTGCGTAGAGATGTTGCATCG
>NW_020654051.1:7270129-7289950 GCF_003589595.1 Hyposmocoma kahamanoa | reverse complement strand
TAGCGCCTTTTACCGCATGTACCATGGTGAGTGCTCTGAAGAGCTGTTTAACCTCATCCTTCCATCATTCCTGCTCAGAAGCACGCGTGCTGGCCTTCGTAGTCACCGTTTCACTACCTGCCGCATTCCATCGCGTACTAAAAGGTTCGGTGGCTCCTTTCTCTGCCGCACGGTTGACAAATGCAACTCCCTTCCGGCACATGTCTTCCCTCCCTCTTATGATATGGGGTCCTTCAAACGAGGCGTGAAGAGGCATATTGTAGGCAGGCAGGGTGGAGGTGGCTAGTGTAGTGAGGGTTTCATCGCTGCACTAGGTTCGCTTCGCGTTTGGATACCACTTTCCACTTAACATCAGGTGGAGTGGAGTCATTTGCCTGTCATGTATAAAAAAAATAAATAATAATAATTCGGGTCGTATGGATCATCCATTTCATGGAAAATTGGTTCGAAAGAACCTATCGAATCAAAAATTCAACCAATCACCGACGGGCATGCGGATGGGTTAACGGAGCAACGGGTTTTTCAATCAATCATCCTATCCTAACTATCTCGTACGTTACATGGTAATTTTGTAAGTTTGTTTAGTTTGTTTGTCTGTGTGTTCCTGTGTTGTGATTAATATTTTTGAGTGTAATGAACCCCAGAAGGAAATTCTAACTGTAGTCTGCGTTAAATAGCTGTATTGGTATTTGGAAAAAGTTTTTGTAAAGAGTATGATTCATTGTTTTATTAAATATATTTTATTATGTTTCATATTTATTAAAGTTGTGATGAGTGTTTATATACACCGTTTCGTACTTCAGTTTCTGTGGCTTTATTCTCCTAACTTTAAAATCAAATGATTTTAAATGAAAATAATCATAGTAATAAATAATCATAATATAAAAATAAATAATAGTCATTTATTTAGAATTTTAAGAAAACTACTAATAGTATACGTGTTGTAAGGGTATACACAGTACGACGCACTATTGGGGTAATCGTCTGCACGGTGAGTAAATATTATTTATTATTAGGTGATGACGTATTTCTGTTTGACTCTTAGATTTCAGTACCTAAGTAAGTAATAAACTCAGAAAGTCAGATTGCTTCTACGAATTGAGAATAGAAACTAAGCTTATAAATAATGTTTCCTTTCACCTAGCGAGTAAAAAAAAGAATAAGACCGGCCCATAGGACCGGCCGGACCGTAACCCACTAAAAGATGCATCATATGTTCGAATCATTTAACTCGATTACATTTGTCATTGGTCATGACCGATCCGGGTTATAAGAATTTATCGATCGACACAGGTCTACTGCAAAGATCAAACCCACAGAATTTTTTTTGTACCGGGTCAATGAAAAAAATTTTTTCACCCACTAGCTCGGAAAGGCTTTCATTCTCATTAGAAATCTGCGCGCAAAAGCGTTTTTTGCACGCTAGCGTGGAAAAGGTTTTTGAAATTCGAACGTGACGATGGACTGAAATAAAAATGACATGTGCAAATAAGCGACTTGTCGTAAGTACATTACTTTTTTAAGTAATATAAATCCGTTGGTATATTTACTTTCTATTATTGTTGTCATAAATTGACAATGATAACTAATTCTGTTTATTAAATTATTTTAATTCGTTGCAGAACTAAAATAATTTCAATAATCAGTTAATCACACAAAATAAAAGTACAATAAAGAATAAAAAAAATTGATGAGGTATAAATTCAGAACGCATCCGAAGATAAACTTTTTCTTTTAATTTAAAAAAAAACTGATGTTTTCTAGTTAAATTGTTTTTCTTTCATCTACCATTTTCCTCGCTATAGTGAGGTGACAAGTTGTGTATTTCGCTCGGCAGCAAAATTGTTTTGCGTCTCGTGGCTTGAAGCCCTGGCTACGCTCAGGAATCTATTTTTGAATTCAATCTTAGCTTCCTTCGCTTGCTCAGGTTTCAATACAAGCACTCGCGTCAAACAACAACTTTGCAGCCTTGCCTAACAAATAACTGTTGTGTGTTTTCATTTATAATCGTAATGTAACTAGTGGAGTTATTTCACAAAAAATCTTAATAAAAACCATTTATTTTATCACTTTCGATCATGTTATTACTTCTATGAGGTTCTTTCTATTATATTTGCTGTACCTCGGCCAATTATTATACTCGTAACTGTTACTATATAATACTAAATTAGTGACAAAAATCTTTTGGTCCTTATGTCTAAATTATAATATAGGTACTTACGATTAAGAGAATAATAAAATAGTATTACAAAACTTAAACAATGTACTACAAAATATACTCAACAATAAAATTTGATACAGCATAAACTTTGAAATAATTAAAACTTTATAATTACAAATATAGTGCTCTTTAAAAATGCATGATAGTGTAATCTACAAAATACATTATTTACACATATTTGAAATAAGTACATCGATTTTTCAGTGTTCATAACTCTAAACGCTGCGTTTGAAATGCGTTGCCAACTACGGCTAAGCGTAAATTACGCGTCTAACAAGTGACAATGACAACACCTAAAAGTGTCAACTTTATGATACTTATTAAAGCGTGTAATTTTTGCTTAAATTTGTGCCTGGCCTAATGAATTATTTTTGTTTATTCATTTTTGTAACGATTGTAAAGAGAACTATACGAGTGATAAAATTTAAAAAAAGAATGCTTTTTAAAAATTTTATCATTCGTAATATCAAATCCCAAACATATCATTGGCTACTTGACATTTAATTTGTTTAAAAAATATTTAAGGAAATAACTTTAATATTGAAATAAATAATAAATATATATGCACCTACTCATGAATAAGATCATTCAATAGAAAGTAAGACGTTAAAATAATTTATACTTGCTTGTGCTCTGTAAGCACGTGATTTGTAGGTAAGTATTAAAATTAACCAACTTTATTTTGATCTCTTGTTTGGTTGTTGCGTATTTCAATGCGGTAGGTAAGTACTTGTGTTGCGCACGAAGTCTATAATACGCGATATTTTCGTCGGAAATATCTGCGGACTTGTCAAAGAAGTAGGTAATGTAGGTATAATTGCAAAGCGAATAACACTCGTTTTTTTAATGAGTTTGTATGAATGCACTAATTGCACCCGACACGGGCACTGGTACGTGTAATACCATGGATCATTAACTCAAGAAGACTGCTGACTGTTACTTCTAATCTTTATACTACAGATCGTAACTCTGATAAAGGTCAAAATTTCGTCTTGTATCTCTAGATCTGCCCTCCTTAAATGACAAAATAGTTTTTTGAGATATCATAAAACCGTAACCCAGTTTTAGAATATTGAAATTGTTTAATGATATTTCATTTCATTAATTTCAAATGTTTTTACAAGAGAATTTTCTGCTCTCTCTTTTTGTATTTGAAACGGTTATTTGACCTTTTGTCACTTAACCGCATTTTAGTTAGTGGACGGCAGAGATACAAGTTATCTATGGCGCTGATCTATGACATGAAATTAGTTTATAGTATGTTAATGGTCATGGATATTAATTCATTCCTTTTTAATATTAAATAAGTTTGATTATGAGCTAAAATTGTTCTCAGAACTTTGACAAATGTGCATGTTAATAGATGGCATTATGTGTTGCAAACTAATTTATAAGTTAACATTTCGTAATGTGTACCCACATGGCGCTGTTCCTAAACAAAATAAAAGAATATCCGACACTATCCATAAAAATCTGTACAATAAATCAAGATGATTCGTTTGTGGTCACTAGAAATTAATATACCTTTGATAAATTCCTGCTTGCCATGTAAAACTGGTTACAAAAATAGCGATTTGGTATTCGTCGCGACATCTGGTGCACCAATAGGTACTAAATACCCGACTACGCTGTCTTGCATCGCGATTAGCAGTCCATTTGAATTATTGGTCCATGACGGTAATACTTAGCGGGGTGAGACAGTAGAGTGGGGAGAGAGGTAAAATGCGCAGATATTTCCGGCGAGTTGGCATATCATACTAAGGTTACCTTGATCTAACCTCTCCTTTTGGAACACTCAATATCCAGCAATGGACCTGAGACCGATATAGTGACCGTTGATCTATAATTGAACAATCACTAAAGTGACAACGATTAAACTCACTAAACTGCTCAATGAAGCAGCAGCGTTACAAGACTCTGTATTGCACTGGCTGATAACCTCAGCGAAACGGTTTTTCACGTAAGACCAGTCGCATAGGCCAACCTTGCAGCCGTCCATGTTCATCGTTTTCTCATTTTCGAGAAACAAAACTTGATACATCTCGTTGTACTGGAATTTTCCGTTCGGTGTACACCTGAAAAGGAAAACAAACTTTAATTTTGCCAATTTTAATAAAAGTTGAAAATGCTTATGCCGTGTGTAGCAAAGCGTTTCTGGTTTTATGTGGCGATAGGTAAAAAAACTTGACCTATGTCGCATTTGGATTTATGCAGTTTAAAGGGAGACTGTTATTAATTACTGCGAATTTTCCTATGCTTACTTGTAGAGTGCAGCAGCCAAATTTGCGTTGAATGGCGACATGTTTGACGTGCTCCACTTGCGACTTTGCACCATGTTGGTATGGTAGTTGTCTCCAGTCAACGGGGCGGAGTCGCGATGTGTGCCCATAGCAACTATGGTCATGAGAATTGAGGGCGCGTCCGTGAAGTGAACCAGTGCGCGGGGTTGTTGTGGTGGATCTGGAATTTTAATAATCCTTAAGGGCGCGTTCCCATTATGTCGTGACGATAGATAGTCGCGCAGTTTAAAGTGTCGTAGCTTATATATTTAAATAAAGTTGTTCACATATAGTACAACACGATTAATTGTCATTCACGACGTTTTTGTCGTTACGACGACAGACTGTCGTGACAATGGGAAGAGCTAAAACGACAGTCGTTAGACGTTAATAAAACGCCACGATAAAAATAAACCGATAAATTGCCGTCATGATTTAGTGGGTACAGCTAGACACGACATGGTTCAACGATAAAATAACACATAATCGTGATATGGGAACAGGCTAGACGCGACAGTCCTATAAATAAAACGTTCTGACATAAGGGGAACGCGCAATAAGATATTTTTAACGAAGCAGCTTCAAGAACATTTCGCTTTTACATCCGACTTGGGAAAGTGTTATTGCCCTATCCATTTCCACCGTTAAGCAGCACTGCTGTGTCCGGATAGGAGGTAGGGAGTCTTAATATCTGCGGACTGCAATTCCCAATACGGGACAGTTCTTTAGTATAACAAACAGACTTATCCTGCTTTTACGTAATTGCACCAAGAACGAAGCCATAATTGGATGGAGATATTAAAATTTAGTAGTTATGTCCGGTACTTGATATAAGAATGTGATGAAATTCTTACCATTTTCCACATGCTTCGTGAAGAAATCCACCAACTCTTTCACGAGAGGGCATCCAAGTTTGCGATTCGTTGGTGAGCCATATCCGAATTTGTAGTATGACTCTAAATCTTCAGAGTACTCGAATCGTTTTAAATCTTGACGTGTAAACGCCTGTAATAGCAGAACTGAATGTAAGCTAATGCTTAACGGTTATCTAAATGTGCTGAACCCCCAAGGTACATTAAATCAAACCATGTTATTTTCTTATTATTCTTCTTGTTAGGAGTCTACATGTATTGCTACAGTATTCCCGGTATATTCTGCAATAAATTCCTCTCAACTACTCTGGGAACCAGGCAATTAGCCTGTCCATTAGCTCAGTTTAGACACAGACATGACCGAATACGAGATGAATAAACGTGACCAAGTTATATCTCAGTAGGTATCGGTTGTGTTTCCTACAGTGATTGCGTTCAATCGAGAAAAATTGATGAGCAAAGCAGATTGGTTTTCACGATCGCGATAGTTACAGTGTACCTAGTGCAGATGTACACGCTGCTGTCCGTCTTCTGGATTTATCCTTAAGATGCTCAGAAATATACACAGCTTAGTTTTTGTCAAAGTACAAATGCAGGGTTATTTGTAAAATGTTAACAACCTCGCAGGACTATATTACTAACAACATGAACAATAGCTTTGTTCCATGACTTGTGTCGTTCTAGCTCTTCCCATTGTCTCGACAGTCTGTTGTTGCAACGTCAAATATTCGTGGACAACAGTTAATCGTGTATATGTGAATAACTTTATTTAAATATACAAGTTACGACAACTGCACGACTATCTGTCGTCACGACATAAAGGAAACGCGCCTTAAGGTTGTGAGTTTAAATGTGCAAGCGTCCTCGCCCCGACGACCCCACGCGCCGCTCCAGTGGTACTTACCGCATAGAGTTATGATTGTTTAAAGCGGTCTAATTAAATATTTTTATTTTCTTACGAAAGTAATATCTAAGGATTTATTTAAAAGTCATGGAACAAAACGTCACCTTACTTTCTCAAACTCGTATCTTATAAAGAGTGATTATTTAGGAGATGGCATAAGTTTATATTTATTTTAAATTTCTTATCAAAGGTGTAAATTTAGATGCATTATTTTGAGAATATGTAAAAGACAATGTGTGAATATGAAGGAAATGTGATAAGAAATCAGCCTGCAAAATATGTAATACAATCCATTTTTTGCATTTCAGTAGATAACTTTGTGCTTTAAGATACGAGTTTGAGAAAGTAAGGCGACGAAAGTTGTTTACGATATTAGTAATACAGTCTTGTAAGGTTGTTAGTATTTTTACAAGTAATCCGAATAAGCTTTCTGAGATCTCTTAAAAGGCGAATTTGAATAAATGTATTAAAGAACTTACAGCACACCAAGGAGAGATCTGCGAAACGTCCCAAGCCTTGTTGTACCGGCAGATCTGATACATGCGCTGCGCAACCTCCAGACTCATGTCGTAGTTGAATCCAAGGCGTTGTGAAATATTTGTTATCATCTGAAAACAAAAATTTGGAACATTTTGGTCTTCTTCCTCCAAATCAAACATCCAGTGCCTTTAAAGAGTCCAAAACAACGTAATTCGAACTATCAATGGTGCCACATGGTACGCCACGAACACTGACCGTCCATGAATATCTGGAGATCACAACGATTCTAGAAGTGATGGACCTATATAGACATAAACATAGGGATCGGCTCAATACTCCTATCGCTAAAGCACTGGTTGATGGTAGCAACATTAGGAGACTGAAACGACAGCACGTGTTCGATGACTAGGAGAGGCTGAAGCAGAGGCTTCCTCACTCTCAAACGAAAAAAATCTGACGACTGATTGTAGATAAATAATAATGATATATAATAGACTTGTGCCTGATCGATCCTTAGATGGAGCGATCCTAGTTAGTTCAATCGGTCAACTGAACTAGGTCGGTCTTCTAGTTCATTTAGTTCATCTAGTTCCTTAGTTAGTTAGTTCGTCTTTTAAAGACCGTCATTCTAACTAAATATCCTTTTTTTTTTACAAAATAAGAGTTTTAGTTAGAGTGGTGTGTTTAAAAATCAATATTTAGGTACAACTATTTCATATACAGATACCTATAAAAAATATTACTGTTTTGCAAGCTTGTATATATACATAATGTAGATACGTATTAGAGACTTAGAACGAGCTTACAACATTCAAACGTGCATCTTACTCGAACTTGTACTAAAAGTAGTGAAAGATCGCTATTTGAGTGGCTCGCACCGTTTCAACTGTATAAAAGACAGGTAAACTACCAACGCAGACAGTTCCTAGTTCGTACTGAATTAAAACGAACGAAGAACTATTAAAACCGTGCAAGACGAACTAGTTCATGTCGGTCAGTGTAGGGAATAAATTCCTAATAGTTCGTAATTCATGAACTATATAAGCCTAATAGATAACAATGATAGATAAATAAAAAAAATGCCGTCTTTTTCAGTGTCGGCTAATGGTGTACACCTTGTGATGTATTTTACGTGGTATAACTAAAAATCTTTACGGACAGTAAACATGAATAAAGCCATATGAGTATGTATCGTTCCTTACTTCTTTGAATTCTCGCTTCGATTCGAAGATGTATTTCTGAGAGTAGGTTTCGTTGTTCTGTTCAACTGCGCTCTCCCAACCGGAGCACGCCTTATAGGGCTGCAATAGAAAGTGTTAGGTTTATAAAGGAGTGATCACGACTTATCGTTTTTTTTATTATGTACAAAGTGGTAAACATGTTTGTTAAAGAATAAGTCATCTGAATTTTAAACGTTTTAAGGAAAAATACCATTGACTTACAAATAAATGGACGACGGGTCTAATACAAAAACCACGAAAAAAATGTCCCAAGTCAACCCATTTAAACGTAGTGACATGTAAAGGAATATGAAAAAGCTAAAACGTTGAATTTAAATTGTAATGTCATCGCAGTACTGTCTAATTTTGCTTGCTTCGCTGTCAGTCGAACAAACGAAGACTAAAGCGTGAATGACGCCCTGTATACGATTTTAACGCCCTATAAGTTCGGACACTTTTTAGCGCGGACCTGACGTCCATATAATTGTAAGCCAATGGAAAAAACCATGAGAGTGGCGGCAGCGTCTTATGCTTTAGTTACGCTGTTGCGACTTATGTATGATCGAGTATGTTAAAGCGGGTACCTTAGTAGTGGAACCCATTTAAATTTGAAGAAAATATTCCACCTTTAAAGGGGGGCAAACTAGGGGATGAATGACTTGTGAGGTCGGTTTTTAGTACTCTGTACTGAGATTATTATGATTATTAAAACCAGGTACTGCTGCCTTAAGACATTTGCGATATTAGAAATCCTAACACGCACATGTTTAAGTCTCGCTGTGCTCATCCATCTGAAAGTGGTAGAAAAAGGTTTACCCTATTGAGTTCTACATTTTATGCGTTTTAACACCGATATGTGTAGTCGTCTTACTAAGTAGATATCCTACAAATCTGTTTACATAAATCTTATGAGAATAAAATGGTAATCACCCTTAAGAGTTTGTCATCAACTTCTTTCAACACATCCAAATCATCAGCTTGTGTCCTGAAAAGGCCTTCCATGAAAGCTCCGAGAGATTTGTTCGACAGCTTATCGTCCGCCAGTTTGAACTGTAATAACAAACATACATACTTGTTTTAATCATATTTCTCTAATTTCATCATCCACAATAATCTTTTTTATTGGTGGTTTTGTCCACAATTCGCACCCCTCATAGAACAATGGCATAAGTGAAGTTAGGTTAAAAATGTTCATTGTTTCATTGGACACAGAAATATAATCTACATCTTCTCCAATTCTTGTCACTCTATCAATTAATATTTTCGACAGTGTTACAAGAATTGGGGAGGATGTAGGTTATTTTTTTGTATATCCAATGGAGCAATAAACATTTTTGACGTAACTTCACTTATGCCATTCTTCCATAAGGGGTGCAAATTGTCCCTGATTTCGGCAAATTAAGATAGATCATTGCTAATTTGTACTATTTTTACTAACAACGTTTCAATGCATTAGAGATATAGAAAGGTGATGGGCTGCTGTGGTAAATATTAATCAATAGAAATAATTAACCATGTAATCATGTCTGTTGTTAGTCAGAAGCCCAGGGAACTTCTGCCTGAAAGCCTGAGCCAAATGTTGCGTGGTGGTGTACCCGTCACTCGTTAAGTCTCCAGCATAGGTGATATTGTGGCGAGGGTTCCAGCTCCATTGCTGTAGCAAGTTCAGATCTGATGAACATATGCGTTCCTGGAAAGAATATTTTTCATTTGTTAAAGGGTTTAATGACAAATTCAGCTATGGGAATACCCCACTTGAAAGCGTTTTGTGAGATCTAAAGCTAATATTTGGTTGTGTGTTATTTAGGTACAGATGGCCATATCCAGGGTGAAGTTCTTACGTAAAAGTGTATAACTACCGTTCTCGAGGGTTCAACACTCTTACAGTTGGCTACAATCTATGCCTTTCCGTTATCTTACTTCATCCAAATTGGGTCGGCGCGCGGTATGCCATGTGATGACGATCACCATCGTGTGAGTGGTTGCCCTTCGATGTCTTTCTCTCTCCCTTTTGTTTACCTCATCCTTCAGTAGGTAACTTACATTGAAATTCCTATATTCGCCCCTCCTGTAGTTATCAATGATGTTTTTCCTGACATTGGACAGACTTTGCAGTAAGGCGATCTCATTGGCTTCAGGGTTGTGCGATCCGTGACGGTTCACCAGCCAAAGAGCTATCGGCGTGCACCCTGTCAGACAAAAATCGGAATATATTTACAGTTAACAATAATTAGATATTACTGTTGCCCAAAATCCGTCATGATCTTGCAAAGATCGAGCCTAACCTTGCAAGATTTGGGCAAGAACAAGACTAAGTCTGCGAGACTCTTGCGTTTCGCAGTAACTTTTGTATTTCTTCCTAACAAAGATCAATTTATATCTATTCTGTCAAATATCAGTAACCTACATACTACATACCGTGTATGTACAGACACGTAAGCCCCGTACAGTTTCAACATAAACTCAAAGCTTGTTCATGAATACCATAGAGCACTCAAGGAGGTACATTTAAACACACACAACCACCTAAGTCTATAGTGGATTAAAGGACACAGCGGTTCACATGGCAACGACGCAGCAGATAAACTGGCCAAAAAAGGATTGCAGACGACGACGCTGTATAACCTAGAACAACAACTATAAGAAGGTAAAAAAAACTTCTCATCAATACAACCATTACCACAATTAACTGCCTCCGTGGCAGAACGGTTATCATGCCGATCTGTCACGCAGAGGTCCCAGGTTCGATTCCCGGGCCGGGAGAAGTATTTGTATGGCCTGCATTTATGTCTCTCGTGAGTTTGGGTGTAATTTGTAGTTGTCTATGTGTGTGTCCATGGCACCCGCGACACAGGGTTTCCCCAGTACGGGGTTATGTTGAGTGTGTTCGTTATTATTACAGTTTGTAGGCAGACTAGGGACTCGCAAACGTTCAATACCTCAAAAGACAATCACTTTTCAATTTAGATTATCACGAATTCTATGTAATGTGTAAAATTGCGTAATTCTCTTATGTTCTGGACAGTCGTTTTACTCCGTCCACAATAATAACCTGCGCTTTTGACTACGTATTTGTAAATTTATTCCACATAAGTAATTAAAAAAACATACCGTGGAGTTGCTGTCATGAAAAACCCATTTCATAGTCTACGTTATATTGTACCTCTTTTTAGACACGGTAGTGTAGCAGTTTGTGTTTTATCGGCTATAATTTTGTGTTAAGATTATATACGACCGCTTCGTACATCCGTTTCTTTGGATAAAATATACCAGATGCATGAATTAGAAGAGAAGTGATGAATACGTTACTGATTGACTGACTGATGTATTAACTATCAATAAAATATTCATACATTCCCCTTTTACAGCAAAATTGCCCTGGGGCTCCCACAATTCAGACGCTGTGGCTGCACCTTTTTTTATACCGACTTCAAAAAGGAGAAGGTTCACAATTCGACTTATTTTTGTGTATGTTACACGATTAGTCCGAGATTTGTGAACCGATTTGAATGATTCTTTTTTTGTTGGAAAGGTAAGTGGTCCCATTCAAATTTCAACAAAATATTCCACCTTAGGGGATTGGATTTCATCCACTTTCCGTTAACCGATTCCGTAAAAATTGGCAAATAGATGTAAATTCACAAAACGTCGATTTTTTTTAAATAAAAAGTTAAAATTTAAAATAAGTAACAAGACCTCGAACGGTGACAGAAAACATCGTGATGAAACCCTGCTTGCCGAAGAAGGTTCACAACCCTTAGAACACGTATGAAATACTTGACCCGCATTGGAGCAGCGTGGCGGACTGTGGCCTGAACCCTTAGAGGAAACCTGTGTTCAGCAGTGGGACGTATAATGGGTTCACAATAATGATGATAAATATGTTATTACTGTTATTTCATCCCTTAGACTACATGTATTAATTTCGACATAGGCAAGTAACAATAGTTGTCAGGTGACATTATAAATCTGTTTAAGACCCATGCTCTTGTCTAGCCAGCTCGGCTATGGCTTGTGGCTTCAGAGATGTCACCGTATTACTTGCAATATTTATTTAGTGAATATCGTGATATTTTAATATCTTCTCACTTTGAATTTCTCTTTTATTTACTTACTGAATTTTCCTGGTGTGTCTGTGAATGGTCCTTTCTTTCACTTTCCTTCTACCTTCTTCCCATTTTAACCAGGAGGTCTACCACGATATACGATACTACGTGACTGCATCCGCAACGAAGTTCATACGTACTACACAAGTCAGTTTTACGATGAAAGTACCTAATGTCAAAATTCGATACGATAGGCATTAAGAGACGGGACGAACAAGTCGCTCGCCTGATGGTAAGCTACACGCCTGTCCACAACAGTTGCAGTGCCACTCAGAGCTTTAAATCGCAAAGATCTGAGGGGCGGTGCCACTGCGCCCGTCACTGAGACATAAGTTGACAAGTCCCATGTATGTAATAGATAGGTATACAGAAATACTTATGTCAAATCACGACCTTCATCATGCTTCGTGGTAGACCTCCTATAATCACACTTGTAACTACATACGATAAGTCTCCAAGTTCAATGTGAAGGTTTACTGTAGTAAAAAAATGTAAGCTATTACGAAACCGGTTAATGCGACGGAAGCGGAATGTTTGTGTTGTGCGTGGAAAAGCCCGGCTTACTTAGGTAATAAAGTTATTAGTGTCTATAGGTTTATTACGGAGCCATAGTGTTGTCTGTGTTCTCCATACATTCGCCGTTAGTCTAACCATCTTCAATCAATATATCGCACTAACATAGCATAATTTAAAAAATTGCGTTATATTTATCTCAAAATTGCGTTCTATTTTATCTCTAAAATTTCGCTACATTGATGTGTCAGTGACAGGCCAGCCCTGTCGCTTTGAAACTAAATAGGTAATATTAATATAAATTAAAACCGTTTTAAGATAATACCTACTACGGGGCCCGAAATGATGAACCAAAGTTTACTCAATAATAAAAATCACTAAGTTCCGCAAATTTTTTTTTTAAGTCCATCTATGGAAAAATTAGTTTCAATCGATTGTTGTGGGGGGGTTTACCTCTCACCGGTTGAGTCGGCGCCGTGGGATCGGTGAACATTCACCACGACGTCGCCCAGGCTCCCGCGCCAACGGAGGGGCGGTCGGTTGTCCTCCGACCCGCCCCCAGACGAGTTAGGCCGCGCAAACCTGGCTCCGGAGTCCCTGTCCAGAGCCCGCTGGCCTCACTAGGGGATCAGGCGAACAGCGAACCGCGTTCGCCTTCTCCCTATACGTCTGTGCCTAAGCGGGTGCGTGTTCGCCAAGACAATACGGAATCCTGAGGAATCTGTCGTCATATGTTCGGAAGAGTAGCATTCTAAGACCACTCGAATCAAACGTTCGCTCAAGAAATCCGAGATCAAATTGCAACGGTCAGTGGGAAACCCATAAGAGGGAAGTTTACTTAAAAGGCTTGCGTGCCAGACTCTCTCAAAGGCTTTAGAAATTTCCAAAAACACTGCAATTGCAAAGACCTTGCTTTTCTATAGCCTCGCTCCATATGTGACAGGTATACACAAGAAGAACCCCAGTTGATCGCTCTCGTCATAATCCGTACTGGCGATCACTGAGGAGGTCGTGTTCTTCACGGAGACGGTTGTTGAGTACACGTTCCATACATTTTGCAGAGTATGGAAGTGACTGAGATTGGTCTACAGTTGACAGAGTCAACTCTGCTTCCCTTTTTCGGCACAGGTTACACGTTTGTAAGCTTCCACGACCTGGGAACTACACCAGTCTCAAGTGAGAGGCGGTACAGGTGTAGGCGTGTGAGAACAGGAGTCAACACAGGCGCACAGTAATGTAGGACTAGTGCTGGAATTCCATCTGGCTATTACAAGCTTTATTCACGTCTAGATTCCGCAAAGTTCTAAGTACCTCTTTTTGGCGTATGCGAATTGGTGTCATAGTGCAGCCAGCCTGAGGTAAGATTTGCAAAGAGTGAGGCAAAAAGATTTGCCTTGTCTTCTCAGTATAGGCCAGCGTGCCGTCCGGCCTCAGCAGAGCTGGCAATGATGGGCGACAAAAGTTAGTTAGTGACTTTATATTTAAAGATGTTTTGTTTAAAAAATTTATTTGTCAATTTCTGGCGCCGCCATTTTCACTACGCATACACAATACAGAAGCGTGCGTATGCGTACGATCGGAGCGCCTGATCGAACTGATAAAAATTTGATTACTGTAGACGTTATTTTATTTTTTTCCTTTGAAAAAGTATTTGTATAACGGTTTTTGTAAAAACAAACATCGTTATACAAATTCGTGTAAGGGTCGCGCTCGCGCCGCCGAAACGCTGCCGCCGCCGGCTGGTCTATTATCGGCGCTCATATCTACAATACTAATCATTCGAATGCGTAAATTATTCGCCTAAGCCGAATCAAGCACAATCATTTGACTTGAGTCGAATGATTACCGATACCGAATGCCCCTGCCATTATGTCGGGAGCTCGAGTCGAATGATTATTATGTCGGAACTATTGGGAACTCCACAGATCATTCACCATGTCCATATCAAAATATCCATGTCCCCGTCACATTTACGGTATTTACCATATGTCAGCAGAAATGCTCTATGGAATCTATGGATTACTTCCTACTACTAATTAATAATGAATGACCATTCAAAAATCATTCGAAGTAAGTTACTAATTTGTCATTCGAATGATAGGATTAGTAACTACTAACGAGTGGAATATTGAAATCATTTGCAATCGCGCATCGATCGCTAGCAAGCCCGGATTCAATCTTCGGTTCTGACTTTTTGACGGTAGGTCAAAAAGTCAGAACATTACTAAGCTACTACGGCTTACCAATACCAAATTTACGAGCCAAAAAACAGATCGGTCAGTAGAATTCTCGCGCGGAAGAAATTTCGGGAGTTCCTGCAGCTATCTATCATATCTTTCTACGTTATACAATTGATATAACATTTATTACGTTATGTACAATTTCCTTACAAAACTTTACTTCCATTCCTTCCGCGACAATGTGAATTGAGTCTAAGATATCGTTACTTACACAGAGTAAAAATAACGAAAACGAGAACTACATATTCGTCCCATCGTTACTAGTCTTGTATGGTGGCCATGTCAGGGAACCTCATATTCAAAGAGATATTGCGGTTTAATACGTTTTCTGAAATTTTCAAGTAAACGAGGCGTTTGAAATTAAAACAACCGCAATGATAATGTATGAATGATAATTTTTCTACATAAACTGTTTTACTTACTTAAATAGAAAGAAATAGCCCATCCAAGGAAGATAGTAGGCGACGCCAGTTATCATATATATTTTTCCAACTTTATAAACAAGACATTCCATTTAAGTCAATGTGTGCTTTGAGACTATAACATTCTATTAAACACTTGAGTTTAAATTAAGCAAAACCTTTTATGATAAGTTTCGTTTTGATTTCGCGTACTTACTCGTACTTTCACATGTTACGTAACTGACTCGGCGCGCGTTCTTGAAATCTATAGGTACTGCTATAAATGAAGCTAAGTTGGTTACGTAGACTTCGATATCTATCTGGAATGTATCTCCTTACGGCCTTACACTTGAGATTAATTATTCTTTCCATGTAGGGTTTGAATAGGTAATTTTTACTTAACGTGAATTTTATTGGTGAGAGCATTGAACGGAAGTTCTACTATCAACTTCACAAATTATAGTTTCTTATTTAAGCCACATATTGAGTACTATAGAACATATGCGTACTTCTTGAACTTTTATTTTTACTATGTAACAATAAATTTTACCTGTTATTTTTAATAAATATCGGGATTTCAGAGGAGGATTTCATTGAAATTTCGTCAAATATAGTCATCATAGATAGATAGATAGATAGATCTACTTGGTACTTGGTGCAACGGGCTGGTGTCCGCAACTCGACGTCAAGGCGCCTATTTTGCGTGTGGTAGATAGATAGATATACACGTTATTACTCACACACAAGAACAAGAACAGTACCTCTACCAGAGACAACCTTTGAGGTAGAGGAAAGCTAATCGGAGCGGGAGAAGTAATGTGCCAATTTACAAATAAAAAATAATTGAATTGTATATAACTTCCATTATAATTTATCAAATACTTAATAAATAAATATCGATACATTATACCTACATAAATATATGAATAAATAAAAGGTAAGCTAAGGAAACATAAGTACAGTAATAGGCTGTTGAATGTACTCTTCAATTAAACGAAGCCACGATATCGAATTTCAGGTTGGAGATCGTTCCACTTGCTTATAAATTCTGCTTAAAAGTAGTTAATTCAATACAAAGGCAACTGCCATGATTAGAATAGTTTCCTATATAAGTAAAGTAGTATGTAAAGAAGGACAGTTCGAAGGCCCCTCTTTACTGGGACAATAAAAATAGTAAAAACTTCAACAAATCGGCACCCGATGGGTTTATTTATTATATAAAAATTACCTCGTATTTTTACTAGTGTATTATTTTATTCGTCCGTAATTTATAATTTATATTTTCCCTAACATTTGAGTTACATTTATTGTCACCTTCATCAGTTTACACACATCCACTGCTGGACATAAGCCTCCCCTTGAGTTGCATTAAAACGGATCTTTATTTGTGTGAAAAAAATTTAAGAGGTTTTTAATAGATAATAGAATACTATAGCCTGATAAAAAAATGGTGTAAAACTTTTGCACGTTTATTCGGGGGACATGTAATTCATTTTTTTCTTCAATCTCATACATAGCACTACTATAACTGGTATTGTTAATTCTGTCAAGACCTATTAACAATGGTCGTTCTACACATTGCACGGACGGACATTGATAGATTGATCTTTTTATTGAGACCTTCATTATGTTTCAGTACTTTATGTAACGTGACGTTGTTGCTAATGTGTAGGATGTATAATTCCCTATGTGAGGCAAGTGCATAAGGACATTAAAATTAACCAATCAACTGCCATTTACCTGACGTGATGGAGTACTAAATTCAAACTGACAAATCGCCATACATTCGATTAAAGTCTGTAATTGTATTGGTCAGTTTATGGTTTGGTTGCATTGTCGTTTAAGGGAGTCACTAGACTTATTAAAGCTGTATCGACTTGAGCCGGTTAAGAAAACTTTATATTCGTGCAATAAAAGCGATCCGGGCGGAAGCAAGTAGCAGTAGAGCTCCTTGTAAAGGAGTTCATCCAGGGAAGTACTGCCACCATACCTAATTCTGTCCCCAAGCAGTAACGTGAGCATTACTGTGTTCCGGTTTTGAACGGTACAGGAGCTGGGGAAACTACAGGTACATGTACCCTGTCAACTTTATGTCTCGGGGTGACGCGCGCAGTGACAGTGCCCTTCAGGTCTTTACGATTTAAATCTTTGAGTGACACTGCAACTGAACTGTTGTGGATAGGCGTGTCGCTTACCACCAGGTAAACTGTTCTGGTAAGTGTAAAGTCTGTGTCCAGGTAAGTGTGGTAATTACCTAATGTAAGTAGATACCTACTGAATTCTAGACACGTTTGTACAACTTCAGTTTGGTTTAACAAAGCTATTAAAGAGAAAAATTAAACGATTGACTACGCATAGCTAATAGTATCGATGTGTTATAAAATAAAACTATAGAACACCAAGTATATTATTTACTAAATATCGACTGTGAACTGGCAACCGGTACTGTCTCAATTTTGTTAAGATTTCACTTTTTATTATCATTTTATACCATTTCATACTCCGCAGCGTTGCAAGAAATTCCATCTCAGATACATTTAATTTTGGCACCAGGACTCAACTTGTACTAACTCCTAACCAGATGCTATATAAATGATGCAAACAATTCTTTTTTTCATCCTGTAAAATCGTCAAAATTGAGATAGTAACGGTTGCCAGCTCCCTGTCGACATATTGCTTTATATAATACAATTCTAATAGAATAAAAAAGTGTGTTTTTGCAATAAAAATCATAAAAACGGCCATTTTCGTCTTCTTCTGTAAAAACGAACTGCGCGAGCCCAATTATTCTTTTTATTCGAGAAGTAGGCTCTTGTCGGTGGAGTAATCGCCAATAACCATTGTTCAGCGCATTAACTTTTACTTTCTGATCTTCTTCTTATCGTATCGATGACATAGACTTCCAACCCAGCACTACTTATGGACTTGTTTGCTATCGTTGTAAAAAGATGTGCCAATCGATGAGAGGTTCGTGCCGATTGTTTCCCAGGGTGCACCAGACGTACAGGGATTGTACTACGTCTTAAGTGGATGCTCCTTTCGAGCACCACATATTTTCTGATACGACTGAGTTTCTAATACGACAAGGTATTTATTTTTTAACCGACTTAAAAACAATGAAAGGTTCTCAATTCGATTGTATGTTTTTGTATGGATATTCCGATATTTTGTAAACTGATTTCGATGAATCTTTTTTGTTGGAATTTAAATGGGACCACCACTGAGGTACCCCCTACCTCAGTGGTGGTACCATTTAAATTAGAAGAAAATATTCCACCTCTAAGGTAATCTAGTATTTCTCTGCGTCTGTTTTTCGATTTTCTCTTCTCAAAAGCTTCAAAGAAAACTTTTTGTCGTGACTTATTTGATGCTAAGTCATCGTTTATAAGTATAATATCATTGCCAAGTCCAATGCAACTTAGGAGAAAAGTTAAGTTTCAGAACAATATGTGGCTTTCTAAGTTTGTTACTTATCCCGTACATTAAACAAATCTACAAACGATTTTGAACCTTGTACAAAACTACTAAGGTTTCCTCCTATTACGTCCAATAAGAAAACATCGTAAAAGCATGTCTAGAACTACTTTATATCTGATAATTAACGTGCCCCGATAACGCCATGAGGTCACCTATCAATCGCCACGATAACCTCAAAAAGAAAGACGTTGCCCACTAACATGGTGTATTAGGAATTTATAGAACACACTGGATAGATTGAAGGATAAGTGGTTATATTAATTCTTAATAACAATGCGTGATGAGTCAGAGGTGAACTGAATGGGTGACTACATTATGAATATTATGTAAGAATTAACTTCGACTGCATAGGTATGTAAGCGTACTTATACGATTAACATCATTCATTTTCGTAGCAGTAGAGCTCCCTGGAAAGAGTTCGTCCAGGGAAGTACTGCCATCTTCACTATTTCTGCCACCAAGCAGTAATGTGAGCTTGAAGGGAAAAAAGGAATAAAAATAGAATCATACACAACAACAAAGCAAACATTAAATATTCAACACAATTAGATTGAATGTCATGTGCGCGGCTGTGGCGTATGTAACAAGATCCCACTTAGCTATTTGATTGTCATCACCGAGAAACGCTGATTTTCAGTGGGCTCTAAAACCGAGTGAGTACCGGATGTGTGTGTCGCGAATGTACGAGTAAACTTAAATTAATTACATAAATATTTATAGAATGTAGTGTGTTGTGTTCAGTTATATACAGTGTGTCCCTGGTAAAAGTGCACATACTGAACAGAGTGAGAGTAGACCACAATTGGTCGACGAAAAAAAATAAAAAAAAATCTAAAAAATAAATTGAATGTTTTATGTGGGTTTATATTTTTTTGGCTCGGTCGGACGACTTAATTTGCATAAAACGTTATAACTTTTTTTTTACTAGCTTTATTGCAACAAAATAAAAACTATTAGCATTGTTATTAGTAGTACATCAAAAATACATTATAACTATGTAGACTTTAAAACAAAAAAATATTTAAAAAAAATAATTTATCCAAAATTTATTAAAAGTTTTTAGTAAAATTTTCTCTATAAGTCAATTTTCGCAAAAAAGAATCCCTAT
>NW_020654051.1:7188064-7270029 GCF_003589595.1 Hyposmocoma kahamanoa | reverse complement strand
AGTAAAATTTTCTCTATAAGTCAATTTTCGCAAAAAAGAATCCCTATTTATTGCATTATTTTCACAATTCTTCTAATTTTACATGATATTAGCTTTCAAATAAAAAAAAAATCTTGAATTTATCTTAATTAAAACGAAAATTATAGGCGTTTAAAGTACACACCTAATCTGAGTCAGCCGGCTGAGTCAGCCATACTTAAATAATGATTTTGATACATATCTTGTCAACTTATGTCTCAGGGAGTCTCTCAAATCTTTGCGAATTAAAGCTCTGAATGGTATTGCAACTGCATCGAGTATATAACCAGAATAGAGACGAAATGTCATTTAATTTGTTTGAAAACTATTCTGCCATATCATTACTGTGGCAACTGCGCTCCGATTGGCTAGCCCGAGTTCGAAACAATTGACGGGTGTCGTCTATGGGTGTCGTCAACTGTTTCACTTCAAATCGACCAGTTATTTAACTTGAGCTTTGCTATAATGGACGAAAATTGCGAAATTACATATTTAATATTTAATTACCGATGAAATTTGATTCAGTTTGTTCTGTAATTAGATGTGTTGCTGTTTTTCCCCACATCAGCGAATGGAACAGCACGCCATTGTTAGAGATATTGTCTTTATTACAATAAATACAGAATATTTTTGGAATATGCGGAGACGTACACACAGGTCAGTTGTTGGCGGCTGTCTATATCTCAGTACAAACGAGAGTTGATCCATCACTTATAAATATAAGTGATGAGTGATAGGTAACCTTATAACCTAGACTCCTTTATTGGAGGATCATGCACAGCAGTAGGACTTATTATTGGTCGACGATGTGGTCGAGTGGATACTTATTTAACTACTCGTAAAACTACTTTTAAATTTACAATCAAAAAATAAGTACCAGTTTACATAAAAGAAATTAAATAACTTAAATTTTTTTCTAAACAAAAGATATTACAAATAAATAATATAAGTCATAAATAAAAGTTATTATAATATGAAAGAGTTTTTCAGTGATAAAATATAATTTATTATGTAATTAATTTAAAATACTTTGATATCCTTCTTAATTTATTTATGTATGTATATTGTAATGATTCCATTTTGTTGATTGCTATTCTAATGAGTATTTATTGCCGTCATAACTTTGCTGTGCCCTTACAGGGTGTCACATGTACATTTACAAGCCAATGTACTTAAAATAATATAAGTGTGACAATGCAATGAATAAATAATTAAAAATAAACATTAATAAACTAAAGTAGAGCTAAAAACTACCATCAGAAATCCGTTTATTAGACGTTATAATATTATATAACATATTCAAATCTGGTCTTCGTTCATTAAGCAGAAAAATCTAGTAGCTTCTACGGTTCAATACCGTCCCTTCTGTGTTTAAAATTAGCAGTGATGCACATCCAGTGCCCTGCGCGAGCGATGAAGCAATTTTTACGCGACTTTGATTTTCAAAGGCCGCGCACGTTGTGTAATTACTGGTAATTAGAAAATTAAACCGTTGGACAGTTTCCAAAAGTTTACAGTTTCTGTCAGAAGATAAAAGAAAATACGATTAATGTAGCAACAAAAAGTTACAAAAATATATTCGATATATTGTATTTGTATACCTTTTATTTGTATATATTCGTTTATCTTAGTTTTTCGCGTAGGTATAGCGTTTCAATATGCGTACATAACTACATCTTTTCAATTTGTGATATATGATGTTGATAGGTCAATGAATGAACGTAACGTAAATAATTTTTTAGACACTTCGAGTCTTGCGTTTTTGCCTTTTTTAAAAAGACAATTTTATAAAAAAAACATTGAGTATTCCCTTGGGAATCCATGACAATGTGTGGGACGCCCTATGGCCAGATGGAGTGACGATCTGCGAAAGGCAGCAGATAGATGCGACAATCTGAGGATCGTACGAAATGGCGCAGATTGGGAAAAGCCTATGTCCCGTAATGGGCTGCGATAGGTTGATGATGATGATGAATTAATAATAGATCAAAAACTTTACCAGATATTATTTTACATAGGTATTATAATAATCAGTGTTCGTTCAAATTCCATTTGGACGATTTGTAAAAACAGACTCATACAACATCATCGTTTCTATGATTACAATTTTGTGACGAAATGTGTCATTACTCTGTTACTTCGATGGCTAGTGTTTTGAATGTCGAGAGCAACGAACTTTTGGCATTGTCATTTTTGTTGTCTTTTTTGGTGCACTGTTTCTACGTCATTACACGCTTTTGTGCTATTGACTTAGTTTTTGTATTTTGCATCTTATATCGAAAAGTTGCAACGTTTTAAGGAAGAAATAAAGTTTCTCTTATACATCTTTTTTATATTCCATTAAAAAATTTGACATTACCTAAATATTTATCGAGTTCTTAAATTTTTGCGATTGCTAATACATACAAACGAAACTATTTTTTCCGATTTAAATCGCATATATAGTAATATAATATAGTAGGTATTTGTGTTTTCAAAACAAATTATAGTTTCGAGCTCTTTACACGGGCAATGGTCACGGCTGACTCTGACCCTACCCTCGAAGCACGAAATCCGTAGTTATGGCCGTTTTCCCGCCACGGATTTTTTAATTTATTTATTTTTCAAAAGTATACAGAAGTTTATCTCCCGCCAAACTGGAAACCGTTTGTTGGCGAGCACGCTCTTACACAATTATAGATATACTTGATGATTAAGTAAGTACCTTGGAGTGCGAAGGTACGTCTCATGTAGGTCAGTTTTACTTATTAAACAAAACAACAATAAGAATAATATATAAGAAGTGCAAGTTCATCCTTACAGCAACAAAATATTTTTGTTTCACTCTTTTTTTCAAGTCGGAATTTTATTCAATAGCACCTTTTTTATTTTAACTTCTATAATTTGCATACTAGATGTAGGACTTTTTCTTAAGAACCCCATATCATTATAGACCTATACGAGGTAATACAAATTGATGCCCTATAGACTTGAGTTTCTATGAGGTCCCGGGTTCGATCCCCGATCGATTGTCCTGTACCTACCGCCATTGTTATCGATTTCCATACCACAAGTGCTTTGGTTACTTACTTTGTGATCAGAGTGACAGACGTATGTAATGTTGTCTAATATTTGTTATTTATTAATTTATTATAATATAGAAAAAAATAGAGATAACTATGTAGACAGGACAGGGAATGTAACTCTTCTTTATGACAGGAAAATATCATGTCTGTGGAGTTTACAACCATGGCAGTGCCAGTAAAGCCAACCGCAATAAACCAAGAATGAAAAAGTGTACCAAAATGGAGATTACAGTTTATAGCCTGGATTAGCATGTAGGGCTTTTGAAAAATGAAAAAGAAAATAGTTTTATTTATTTTTTTCAAAACTTAAATTAGAGTTTAAGTTTTGAACTTCCTAGTAGGTATCATCTACCTGTATCAGGAAGACCCGCTCTTCCAATATTCTTTAGTATACAGAAATAAACCTTCATTAGTTCCTATAATGTGCTAAAAATTATTACAAATTGAAGAATTTGTAAAGAGTGACATAATTTTTCATGAGGTAATGATAATACTAATAATAATAAATAAGATACATTAAGGTTGAAATGGTGAAAATTCCTTGCAAAGTGCGGAATATTCAAAAAACTTTTGAATATCAATTTGAATAAAAATTCTGAATATCACTTCGTTCGCCTTAAAAGCCCTACGTTCTAATTCAGGCTATAAATCTGTATATGTATCCATCAAAAGTTCTATGAAATTATAAACATTCTTCTTTTTCTTGCTTGTACACTTTTTCATTCTTGGTTTTTTGCGGTAGAATATTCCGCACTTTGCTAGGAATAGTCTTGAGAGTGAATCATTGTGTGGTTATTTAATTCCAGTTGCTTGCAGAATATAATTCGTATTGTATTTCAAATGCAATGCAAATGTCTAGGCTATAAATTTATTGTTACATGTCACGATATAACAAAATTGAGCGTGCGTAATTCTGTTGCGTAAGCCCCGTTAGATACCTATCTAATAAATAGTAGTGGAAAAGATCTGTGATTCAGCAATCAATAATGAGTATTCATTATTTTGAATAAGCATCGCGAATAAGTTAAAATAATGACATGGTATTGATCGATGAAATTGAATTGTTCTAGATTGTACCTTGCCAAGGTATTAATTACATCGTAATTCATTACATGGCTAAAGAACTATATAATTCAGATCTGGATTTTTTGTTCATATATCCTTTGATAGGTTTTTTATACAAGGTAGTATTAATTCAAAGAAAGCAGTCACCGATATATCAGCCTTCATACTTAAAGAAACCAACTTATATAATTAGTTGATAGGTATTCAAATAGACAACGACAACTCAATGATATTCCACTGTGACATGAATCTCAGGTACCTACCTTACCCTTCAAAACCGGAACACAATAATAATGACATTACTGCTTGGCGGCAGAAATAGTAAGGTGGCAGTACTTTCCTGGATAAACTATTTCACAAGGAGCTCTACTGCTACTAAATCTACCTTCGTATCTGCGGAGAAGTTAACCTGCTTCCTGTTTTTTCTGAACATTGCACAGAGTAGGATTTGAACTCCCAGAGTTCAGTAATATTGTACTCAAAATTCCAGTTAGGAAATTCCGTAAGCATAAGCTGCTCCGTGTTCCATTTTGTCGTATTAATTTTATATTTTATATTTATCTACTAAGATCACTAACATTATTTAACGAGCTCAATTATGATGGTTGAATAGACCTCTTCTGACATAGCGTTAAGAATGTAAAATACTTTCACAATATTACCTAAAGATAGCATACCTTCTTTCTTGGGCCATCTTAATTCTTTTAGTACTAAGATCCAATTTACTAAGGAATAAGAGAATTGTGGTACTTTAGCTTTCTTAGATATTTTAATTAAAAGAAATCCTAATAACACCTAAATACAGTATGGCCTACATACTGTATTTCGAAAGAAAACCCATACAGATAGGTATCTCAATGGTAATTCCCATCACCATGCTAGCCAGTTAGCTACCGTGGGCAAATCTTTGTTTCAGAGAGCACATGGTGTCTGCGACAGTAATCATCTGGCAGGGGAACTTCAGCATATAAAGCAAGTCCTACATGCGAATAAGTTGAAGATTCCACGCCAATGCCGCAGGCCCCGTCTGAAACCACCAACAGTCGAGCGAAGACCTGCCATCTTACCTTACGTGAGAGGTGTTACAGACAAGATCGGAAGAGTCCTCAGGCGTGCATCTATCAAGACCTATTTCAAGCCCCTGAGGAAGATTTCTCAGTTCCTGAGACCCGTGAAATGTAACATCCCCTTACAGGATGCAGGAGTTTACAAGCTTGACTGTGAGTGCGGTCTCTCTTATATTGGACAAACCAAAGCGAAGTATTTGTACCCGCGTCAAAGAACATATAGCTGATGTCAAACACCGTCGCGTAAACAAGTCTGCAGCCTGCGAGCATGTCATGGATAAACCTACACATTCAATGAAATTTGACAAACCCCAGGTCCTTGCAAAAGAAGTCCGTTATCTTACCCAGGATGCTGCGAGAAGCCATTGAAATTAAAAAACATCCTAATTTCAACAGGGAAGATGGTTTCTCAGTACCACCAGTTTGGGATCCAGTATTTCCTCTAATGAAAAATCCCAGACAGACATAAGACTGCAATACTAATTAATATGTTTTAGTTAATTTTAATTTCTATTATTAATAAATAATATATTGAACTTAATAAAAATTCATTCAATAAAATCATTTATAAAACTTAATATAGCGTAAATTGGAATGTTTTCTTTGTAAAATTAAAAATAAGGTATTTAATTAATAACTAATGTAACTATAGTGAAAAAATAGGGTGGTTTGCATCAATATTAGACATAACTGGTTGAAGACTGTACCACCTCAGTCAACTGTGACCATGGGACCTGTAAAGGGCCCGAAACGTCGATTTGTTTGAAAAAACAAATATATGCGATTTAAATACGGAAAAATAGTTTCATTTCCTAAATATAAAAACTATTATGACTATTAACTTTTTGTACGTGATATGTCGGAGTGCTCTGTCCATGTAAATGCGTTAGTTTGTGTTATTGTAGAGATGTATGTGGAAGCTTTTACTTGGCACGTTGTAAAAGTAGCTGTGAGAGTACCTACTCTTACTTATTACTTTGAATGCTCCATAATGAATGGTATAATGGTTGGTCACTCATGATTGGGGTTATTAATAATAAAAATATAATTATTGAAATGTACTCACCAGGAACGTCGTGGGCTTTCAAATTGGGAACACCGCGGTTGGCGAAGATATATGCGGTCTTCGTACCGAAAAGTAGATAAGGGTTGTCGTCGCCAGAAAGACAGATCTCCCGCTGGGCGCTTGCTGTGGTCACCAGTAGTAGTAATGTTAGGAGCGACCACCCCATCTTGTACTGTGAAACAAATCAGGTTACGTTGATAATAAAGCTTTACAAAAAACAGTAAGTTTTAAAATAAAGCTTCAGTCTTATAATTTGTTATTTTTTATGGTTAAAATAAGACCTCAATCTCACTTGATGGAAATTGACGATGAGGTCGATGATGGCGCATTTTTTTATATAGTATCAAGTGACGGGACGAACAAGTCGTGTGCCTGATGGTAAGCTACACGCCTGTCCATAACAGTTGCAGTGCCACTCAGCTCTTTAAGTCTTAAAGATCCGAGGCGCTCGTCACCTTGAGACATAACTTGACAAGTCCCATGTGCCTGTAATTTCACTAGCACCCCTACCCTTCAAAACCGGAACACAGTAATGCTGACAACAGAAATAGATCAGGTGGCAGTACTTCCCTGGACGAACTCTTCCACAAGGAGCTCTACTGCTACACAACTTTATAACGCCTAATCACTCTCGCCTCGAAAAGTCCAAGTTTTATCGTTCAGGGAACAAATCTATATCAAGATAAAACACTAAACATCAATAAAATCTTTATAATGTGATTGTATGCAAAATGCTTCATGGAAAATATAATGGGATTTACGTCCTTCTTTGTACAATAATAAGTAGCTATATAAAACACGTTTATATTCTGTGTCTGTTCGTGTATTTTATTGAGCCAAGTGTGCGTCAAACGCACGTCGTGGATATATTTCGCGGCGTGTCGCACCGCCGTGTGGGATCAATCTTATTCTTAGAACATAATATATTATGTACCTACATTACTCATATAATTTGTAGGAATTCGAGGTCTCTTCAGAATCTAAAATGTTATAGTTATCAGACAGAGTACATTTACCTTAACTTCGAGTAAGGGCGCATTTCCATTATGTCGTAACGTTATATTTTTTGTTGGACGGCTGTCGCGTCTAGCCTATTCCCATATCACGACTATCTGTCGTGACTGTGTCGTGAAAGTTTATTTTATCGTTGAGCGACTGTCGTGTCTAGCTGTTCGCTTTAGATCGTGACAATAATTTATGGGTTCACGGCAGCAGCCTTGTCGACTCGATTGCACGACAGAATCATTTTGAAACTGCGATTATCTGTCGTAGTCACATTTTCTTTGTCTCATCGTGGTGTTTTATTTATCGCCGGATAGTCGTTCTAGCTCTTTCCATTGTCACGAGAGTCTGTTGTCGTAACGTCAAAAAAGTCGTGAACGACAGTTAATAGTGTTTTACTATATGCGAACAACTTAATTTTAAAATACCAGACACGACACTTTAAACTGCACGCCTATCTGTTGTAACGACATATATTGGGAACGCGCTCGTACACACCTAGTCTATAATACCACTCTCGGAATCCCGGAATTATTAAAAATAAAGGGCAAAAATCAAACAAAATAGCTATATTGGAAATGAAACAAGTTTCTCGGGTCTAATCGTGTACTTAAATTTCTGAGTTAGCCGTGGCCATGAGACCTGTTGGTTTGTTTGATAAAAACGCGATTTAAGGCTCGAAAAAATATTTTCATTTCCAATGTGTAATGTCGCATACAGCCTCCATAGGTGACCAACGCAGTGATGACCGCAAATATAGACTCAGTGTATAGTGTCTGTCTAGACAAGACGACGACGAACGACTTTGTTTTGAATAAAATACCACTAGACCAGTACTGACTTACTATATTTTTCTAATTTGTGCTCCTGACTAAATCTCTGACAATAGTAGACTCCTCTTGAGATACAATTTGTACAGAGGACCGGTCATTGTAACAATTTATAGTTACAATTACAAAACTTTTCTTCTGAATACACTAACTTCACGCATCATTTACATAATTGCTATTTAGACATCAAAAATATAGTACGAAATACAATATAATAATCACGAAATTTCTGAGGGAGGAAGTATTATTACTTTCTTGAAGTTTAGTTGAATATACTCTGCCAATTTCGATCTCTGATTATTAAGTTAGAAATTGTTCTCGTTTTTAACGTAGAATTTTTTTTTATTCCGTGACTAGGTATTCAAAACGCCTCTGGGTTTCCTCTGGATACGAACACAAAAGAAAAATGGAGTTTTTATAGTTCGTTTTTACAGGATTTAACCATAACGTTACTTAGGGATGGAAAAGGCGTAAAGCTAAATTAACAGCGCATTGTGGGCCCTGTATGGCACGCCAAATTATATGTCGAGACAGATGAGGTTTCACTTTATTTTTTATTAATTTAAAAAAAATAATTTTAAGGTTTAATTTTAGTTTAAGTTTTAACAAGGTTTTAGCGTTTTAGAATTAGTTCTCTTTTTAAGCTGATGGCTTATATAGCCAATACTCAATAATGAAATTTAAATCTCTGGAAATAGGTTAGGAGTTTTAAAATAGCCAGAAATGCGAAAAAAGTCAGAAAATGAAGGTATTGAAGAAAATTATACTCCAAGATTGCCAAATCTGTACTAAGGGTCGTATTCCAGAACTCTACTCAATACTCAAGTCAAGACTTGAGTATTGCAGTGAGCACTGAAAATCATACTTACCTAAGTCCTTGCCATTAGGGTCGTATTTCCAGTGCTTGAAATCATACTCAAGTCTGCTCAAGTCCTGACTTGAGCATTGAGTAGAGTTCTGGAATACGACCCTAAGTATGACTAATTAGACGCTTTTAGCCTCCCGAAGGACGAAAAATCTTACTAGGTATTACTAAAGTAGGTGCAAATCACGACAAACTTATCCCACCTTTAATTCCGATCATCTTATGATTCACTACATTGTGCTCTCTCAGTTTAAAGTAAATAATATACCTCTAAATACAATTCGAAGAGTCCATTTTTTAATTCATTGCTTATTCAATGTCAAGGTCAACTTGTTTTTAGATTGTCGTAACGTGGTTCTCATCCGTGTGAACAATTTCTTCGAGTTGTACAACTGAGAATTTTCTTATTGATTGTTCTTCGAATTGTTGTCGAATAATAATTATTGTAAATGTAGATTGCATAATAACAAGTCGACTAGGTTTGTAACGTTGAAATACCGCAATTTTTTTCGCAGTCAGCGTTCGTGCCACTGCAAAAGGGAATAACTCAACACAAAAAAAATATAACAGTACCTATCTAAAGTAAAAAGAATAAAATACTTAAACATGAATCGAAGTATTAACGCCAAGGAATTATAAGAAAAACAAAACTGGGGCGTTTACCATCCATACTAAATAAGTTATTACTTATACTTATTTAGTATCGATGGTATTTACACAGGTTTTACTTAACTAGGTGCCTAACTCCCAGGTCGAATAAGTAAAACTGATTAGAGGTTTATTATTTTCATGTAGGTAATACCAAGTTAGGCGTATATTGGATTTTTTTCTACATAATTTATTGCGTACATATGCATAATGTAACGACTTTTGATTTTATTTTATTATTTAGGTCATTATTTATTTATTTATTTGTTGAGAAATGCCTATACAGCCATCAGCTTAAACAAGCAAAAACTAATTAAGAAACTCAAAACGTAACAATACTTAAATTAAAAATTAATTTGTGAAAAAACTAACTAAAAACTCGCCATTTTTTCCATGTTATTATTTAGATTACGTTCCAAGCTAAGACCTACGTTACTTAAAACTTATTTTAGTAGGTATATCATGTGGGACAGAATGATATGATTCTATATTATACATTATTTTAGTAATTTCATAAGATTTTTGGATAAAAGTAAACAAACTAAATATAGTGTTATTCCGTAATTACATTCCATAGATGGTCTAACACACAGAGTAATTTACAGCTACTTTAATTGTTTTAGTATTTTATACGACTGTATTATATGATTAGTTTAATATATTGGAAACTTCTGTTCAAACAGACAGGCTATAAACATGTGTAACGTTTTTGTTACAATGCAGCGCTTGGTTCACATAAACATAGGAAATGCGACCGCTTGATTCGGCCAAGTATAGAAGTTCAACTGGTTCAACAATAACATGCACTGAAAGTGGCATTGCAATTTAAAACACTTAAACACACTGCAGTGAGAAAAAACATTCACAAGGATTATATCGGAATTACCTTTGCGCGGGAATCGGGATAAAGTTTGACTGAAGTTTGATTTTGGAACGAGGGAAACACGACGTCTCGCGGACGCTATGTAGGGAGTACTGGTAGTATGACGGTGCGATAGTAGTGGGGCAAGCGACTAGCTAGAGGCAACAAGCTACCTCGGTGGTACCTCAAGAACCTCACTGGCTGGAGGGAATGGGCACTCCCGTCGAACCGAATGAAATACAAATTATGTTACGGTACTCCGGTCCTACGAATCGGTAAAGTTGTCGTAACACGTGGAAACGATTCGATGCGTGGAATAATAATAAAATATTATAATGATGCTGCAATGTGCACTAGTTACGAATAAGTCCACAAAGGCATATCTGTTAGTTTGCAAAAAGAGTCGTTTCGCGGTATGACTTGCTAGGATGTTTATGCAATTACTTATTTCAATTCCCGTAATTGTGCAAAAATGCTGTTAAATGAACAGTGGGGTAATTGTGGTGAGTGAATGTTATTTTTACGAGGTGTTCATCATTTTTAGTATAATGTAAAAAGGTAAAAGTACATATACGAGCCCTGTACCCTACCTACGACATTGGGGTCGAGCTCGGCCTGCGGCGTGTGGTCGCGTACAGCGTCCTGATTTTGATTCAAATGGGAATCGGACCGATCAGGCAGTTTCGAAATCAGATGGGTTTCTGAGCGAAAAGATGAACCTGATTCCTATATCTTTCTAATTTGTGAGTTGAATCAACTATTGTTCCGATTAGAAATGTCAAAAGTTTCCGATCGGCCAATTGTGAATCGCAATTACGGGAGAGGCAATCAAAATCAAGCTGCAGATTACGAGGTGTGCTTATGCACTTTATTATTATTTGGTGGCACAGCAGTTAGTACTATGAGCGCTTGATGAAAAAGGTTTCGGGTGCGATTCCCAATTTGGGCCAGTTTGTGAAACAAACATTTTTAAGTTGATTCTGTTTTGGGTATTTTCGGTATTGCCCTCAGAGTACCGTTATTTAAAATACTTCTAACCTACCTGCCACAGCTTCCAAGAGGAGACTAGCAGAAAGACGGTCGAGATACAATAACACTGTAAGTATTTTCTTTTCACTATTTCGGAAAGTATGCTCGAATTAATGGCAGCCATTTTTAAAAATTGGGAAAATATATTTTGACCGCAAATTATTATCAAACGCCCATAGAGGACCCACATGCCGTTTTTTTATCTGCCGTCAAAAACCGTTTCTACTGTTTGTATGGTGGCCATATAAAAAATGGCTAAAATCTAATATTGATCACAAATTTTTATCAAGCACTCAATATGACCCTCTGGGTCGTATTCCAGAACTCTACTCAATGCTCAAGTCAGGATTTGAGCAGATTTGAGTATGATTTCAAGCACTGGAAATACGACCCTAATGGCAAGGACTTGAGTATGATTTTCAGTGCTCACTGCAATACTCAAGTCCTGACTTGAGTATTGAGTAGAGTTCTGGAATACCACCCTTAGAGACCTTTCTTTTTAAGAGATTTTTCTTTTAAGAGATTTTCAGACGGCTTAGAGCAAATTTTCATCTACCCCCAAAAAACGCTTGTATGGCGGCCATTTAATAAAACGGCGAAAACCCAATTTCGACTACATTTTTCTATCAGGCACTCTTAGGGTCGTATTCTAGAACTCTACTCAATGCTCAAGGCAGGATTGCACTGGAAACACAAGCACTGTTTGAGTATGATTTCGAGTTCTTTTAAACCATACTCAAATCCTAATTTGAGCATTGAGTAGAGTTCTAGAATACGACCCTTAGAGGCCTCCACATTTTTGGCCCTTTTTCAGGTCAATCAGAGCAAATCTCCTTCGGTAGACATTTTTAACCAAATAAACTCTTATGTGGCCATATTATTAGCCATATTAAAAAATGGCAAAAAAAACTTTTAACCCCAAATTACGATTAAGGACTCCTAAAGACCTCGGCATGCCAATTTTCAGACGGATCGAAGCAAATTTTTCTTCGGCCATTTTAAATTCGCCATCTTAAATATTTTTTGCACAGGCAGCAGACCACTGTTACCCCCTATGACATTTCTTCCAGCACCACTAATAGTCTCCGTGATAGAAGGCTTTGAAAGTCGTATGGCTTGTTTATTTGAATTTCGAACATTTTTTGCTTCCGGCGGAAACTGCCTGTACCTCATAAAATTACACAAATATTCCCTCCACATATTATAGTTTTTGTAGGCCGTTGATCACTCTTTTTTTTTATTTTCCAGGTTCAGGTCATCTCGTATTTAATTCGTTTGTTTGGAACCTATTTGAAAAAAAAATTGTACGTGTGTTTTTGGAACCTTCATTTTCTATAATTTGGTCTGTGATAAATAAAGATGAACGGCAGTGGAATATAATGGTATATATAGGTATTGTAGAGTTCGTATGAGGTAATCATTATATAACGAACTTATTTATGGCGTTTTTACTCCTGGCCCAGCGTGTATGATCCGGGACATCCTGACCCAATGTTTGCGTTTGAGGTGAACAAGTAATAAAATAGTCGTAAATGTACAGCAATCTATTTGCAGCTGTGCTGGTTTCGTATGACATCATCTTCACTTGTATTCATTTAATTTTAGTCATCATTTACTGGTGGTTGGGTGATTTGACCTGTTTCTTCTGCTCTGTGTCTAGTGTTATGGTTGGAAGAGCCAGCGAAATCTTATGCAAAGACGCATTTGCCGTATGGACGACATTGTCTTGGTATTTCAAATGTCTAAAAGCTTCTTCTTTTTCTTTTTTAAAGTGTTATAACTCCATCGATACAATCGATGAATCCGCCCAATTCATGGCTAAGGAAGACACACGTTTATGACTCAGATTTGACAGTGATTTTCGGTGTCAAGACTTCATTGAGAAGAAAGTCTACACCACATACACATTTGTACTGTTTGCCAGTCAGTTTGAGCGTTTGGTCCCATAAATAATAAGTTTCTTTTTCCAATAAAAAAAAGTCATCGAAATACTTGCACTAAAAGAATAATAACGCACACACTCATAGCCCCGCAAGTTAAACCGTGTCGCGGGTGCCATGGACACACACATGGACAACCACAAAGTTACACCTGAAATCACTAGAGAAAGTATTGTAGGACATACAAATATTTTTTTCAACCCGGGAATCGATTCCCGGGACAGACCAGCATGGTAATCATTCGGCCACGAAGGTAATTTAAGTTTAAAGAAAATTAAGTTTTGTGCTCGTCAGGGACAACAAATAAGTATATATTATTGTTCTATTTTTGTAAGAAAATCACGTACTTTTATATTGATATTTCAGATTTTTGCAATTTATAATTTGAAAAAGGAAATGAACAAAGTGTAATAGTTCCTTTAGATTGATGTGAATGAACATTTAGCTTTCCTATTTTCACGACATAACCACGGACTGGTAATAGGAAATCAGTCGTTACAACAAAATGGTCACAACACTCCAATGAAAAGCGTTTTGATAATAATTGTGTTCAATGGCGTCATTCTCGTATCTTAATAAGTAACTTTCTATTGAAATCAAAGTCTATTATTACAAGTATATCAGTCGTAATTTATAAGAATTTATGAGTATACTAGACATAGGCACTTCCAAAAACCGTGAACCAGAAATCGCTAAAGGGAAAATTCAGAGCTCGTGAATATTTTAAGGAATTTCTAAAATATTGACAGCTCCAGGTAATTTTAATTTATTACGTATTAAAATAAGTTTAATGAAATAATGGTTCAAACCAGATACTAATACAGTGATTCTAAATGAAGCTGTTCGTACATTACCATGTCGATGCACATTGTGCATGACCTCAATTTCCATGTGCGATGACCTGTCAATACATACAGTGCCACCTCGGTTATGTATTGGAGGCACGTAAATAATAATAGTACCACAGAAGAAAAGAGTACATTGTACAGTCGAGTTTACAATGTAATAAAATGTAGCAAGAAATAGTTAAGAACTATTGATTATTATTAGGAAAATAAATTTAACCTATCCAACGAAAGATTCAAAACGGCCTGCGTTCTAGTTTAAATGTTTCCCGCTAAAATTTATGCGTTTTTTTTCTTTGGTCTCATGTTGTTTTATAGTTTGGCGTCCATTTGGTCTCCATCATGATTTTAATGTTTGAAATAGTCAACACAATTTTGAGTTATAGTCATACCATACTTAAAATCTACAATGTTGAATAATGACCGAAAACTGCTTCTAGAAACGATTGCAAATTGCAACCAGCATCCATTGTCGTCATTCTCAACATGAACGTTTGCAACAACAAAACTTTGTTTTTTTACAGTTAAAGTAAAAAGTTGTTGTCTATGATTTAGTCCACTAATGGCGTGTCTTCCGGTACCACACGTTATAACGTCAAAATGGCTAAGAAAAAAGGCGACGAAAAACTAAATCAAACCCCTCAAAGTGATAATGAGGACCAAAATTTTGACGAGGAACCTGACTTCGAGGATCCGGAAGGTTTCGTCGACGATATCCCCGACGAAGGTAGGAATTATCACGAGTTAAGGTTGGGCCGGCCATATGCTTCACCCACGCATTTACCCGCTTTTTTCTGTGTTTGTGCTAATTATATCTTATTTTATGAAATTAGTGAATTGCAAAGTGTTTACGGGAGTGCATTTTGGTGATTTTTACTGTAATTTGAAGGTAAGAAGTGAGAGTCATTGAACATAACCTAACTTTGACGTTGCAGAATTATTGGAGGACCTTTTGGACCAAAAGCCGAAAGAGTCCGATGGTTACGAGAACGTGATCGTGGTAGACGGGTGCCCGCAGGTCGGGCCCGAGCGTCTGGAGAAGCTCCAGAGTGTAATTAATAAGATCTTTAGCAAATTTGGCAAGATTGTGAATGAGTATTACCCCACCACAGAGAATGGTGTCACGACTGGGTACATTTTTCTGGAGTACAATAACCCCCAGAATGCCGCCGAGGCCGTGAAAGCCACTAATAATTGTAAATTAGATAAGCAGCATACGTTTTTAGTGAATCTATTCACTGATTTCAAAAAGTAAGTATAAAACATGCTTTCTTTTGATTTACGGTGGCTAGTTTTGTAATGTAGTGTCTTAGATTAAAGAAAAAGCTTTGATAAGATTATTAAAAATATTGTTTTTGAGTTCTTTAAAATTGCTTCATATACTATCATGCACTCTTATAATTTAACACCAAAAGACATGTACCTAAACATTACATAGGACTCCAAGTTTCTTACCTATAAAAACAATTTTCAGATATTCAGAAATCCCAAAAGAATGGGAACCTCCAGCACCTCAGCCATTCAAGGTCCAATCTGACTTGCAATGGTATTTAATGGACCCAGATGCGTATGACCAGTTTCTGGTCGGAATTGGCACAGGAGTCGCCCTACAGGTTTGGCAGAATGCTCTGCCTGAACCTGTGTTGTTGCAGGAGAGGCCGGTAAGGTTTAAGAGTCACAGTCTGTTACCTTTTACGAGTTTTCGTTTCGATTTTTATTTTAATAGTACTGTAATGAGCTGTATATGAAGCATTCTTTAATTTCATTTTAATTGTTATGGATAGAATGCATAGATAATAAAAAAAATTTTTTCACAGAACTGGACAGAAACCTATGCAGTTTGGTCTCCCCTAGGTACCTACCTGGCAACATTCCATTGGCGAGGAGTGGCATTATGGGCAGGCCCAAAGTTCTCTCAATTTCAGAAATTTTTCCATCCAGAAGCACGGTTTATCTCATTCTCGCCATGTGAAAACTACATTGTTACATTTTCACCGAGCAGTGATAGAGGAGACGACAAGAAGTTAATCATTTGGGATATTAGGTAAGATTTAGAGGTTAATTAAATAAATATATTATAATTTTTCAATTTAATATAGTTATTATAAGTTAAATATGTATGATAAGTTTAATATGCAGCAGAAATCTGCTTTAATGCAGATGTTTCTTATTTTGGTTAGAACTTCCTTTTCTTTTTTGATGACCTTCATGATTGAGTGCCTTGTATGCTGGTTTTCAAGGTGTCGCTATCTCGGGACCTGGGTTCAAGCCCTGGCCGTATCAACGTAGAAAAATTAACCAGTTTTTGAGCCTCTCTTTTTACAAATTCTACAGTAGGCCTGTATAGCTCACTAATACTTTTATTTGTGAAGCCTAAGGACACTAACTAAAGTCCTTTTTCAACGTAATAGTCTTAATGATATGTTGTTATCATTACGTGCTTTGTTGTATAATAATAATAATAACGCACACACTTAACATAGTCCCGCACTAGGGAAACCCTGTGCCGCGGGTGCCATGGACATACATATAGACAACCACAAATTACACCCAAACTCACTAAAGAAATAAACGTAGGCAATAAAAATATGTGACTCATAACATCTTTTGTGGTACCTCTAATTACCATATTTTGAAATGTATCACTTTGCAAAGTAATTGTTTCTTTAATCTTACTTGGTAATAAAATAACAATTTTAAATCCATATAACATAGATGTTGAAATTACAGCCTTGATTAAAAGTAGAATAAATTGAAATCTATAAACAGTTTTCTAGGACATTTTGTCTTGCTTAGCTTACTTGCAAAAAATTTGATTATTGAAGCAGTTTGTTACAATGCCAATGTGACACACTAACATAAAGAAATAATTTTCTGAGATTTGTCACACTATAAACAATGTATGCAACTTTATAGCTATGAAATAAATTCTGATAAGATCTCCATTTTCATCACTAATGTCCAATAACTTATCAGGCACCCAGAACATTATATGTATATGTAACTTTTATGTAGCCCTAATTTGTTCATAGTATAATAGGCAATTGTACATTAATTATGTTGATTACAATGGCAGATTAAGGACCTTTCTCTACACACAGATAAGGCAAACTGTGCCTGCTATGATTATTTTGCGTGTTGCACTGCTCTATTTTCAAAAACATTCATTTGATTGTCCATAGACCCTTGTCTATAATATTATTGTTTTAAAATACAGGACGGGGCAAGAGAAGCGTAGTTTCCCCCCACCCGAAGAATACGTGACATGGCCGATTTTTCGCTGGAGCAAAGACGACAAATATTTCGCAAGACTCGGCACTGACGTGCTTTCCGTGTACGAGACGCCCGGCTTCGGCCTGCTCGACAAGAAGTCTATTAAGATCCCTGGAATCAGGTAAATACGTGATTAGAATTATGTTATTTTTACGTTTATTAGTACCATGCATTCGTGCTTGTTCATGAATGAAAATGGACCCTATGTGGTTTGGACAATATACCCAAACTAATATGTTTGTCTATTATGTTTTCATGTCTAAACTGCTGAACCAAATTTGATGAATTTTGGTATAGAGATACAAGATAGATAGATACCTAGATGAAAGACATAGGCTACTTTTTGTCACAAAAATAAATGGGTGAAGTGGGGGATGATAGTTTGTATGGAGAACCAATTATTTCTCAAGTAAGTAGTACAGTAGGCGTGGGGGCGTCGAGTGTCAGCTAGTGCTATATATTATGTCCTTTCCTCTTATAGCTAGCCATTCAATTTGCACTGTAACTTTCTATGTAGCACTTTTGTATTTGTTACTTATAACTAAGATGCGATTACCAAAATTAGTGATTCACTGTGTTACTTCAAGATGTCTAATATTTGTTGTGTTCAAATTACAGGGACTTTAGCTGGTCTCCAACAGACAATATTCTCGCATACTGGGTGGCCGAAGACAAGGACGTTCCCGCAAGAGTCACGCTTCTAGAGATTCCAAATCGCACCGAAAACCGCTCAAAGAACTTATTCTCAGTCGCAGACTGCAAGATCCATTGGCAAAAGTCTGGAGACTACCTCTGTGTCAAAGTCGACCGCTACTCAAAAGTCAAGAAAGACAAAAATGAAATTAAGTACTCCGGGATGTATTATAACTTTGAAATATTCCATATGAGAGAAAAGGAAATTCCAGTGGACTCTGTTGAGATTAAGGAGCAAATTCAAGCATTTGCATGGGAGCCTGTAGGATCGAAATTCGCTATCATTCACGGTGACCCAGCGAATATTTGTATAAGTTTCTATCAAGTAAATACAGGGCAAGCGCCCACACTGTTGAAGAAGTTCGAGAGAAAACCATTTAATCATCTTTTTTGGTGTCCTTCTGGACAGTTCATTGTGCTAGCCCATCTTGGCCTTACTGGCGGAGCTTTGGAGTTCTTAGACACCAATGACTTTACCATTATGAATGTATCTGATCATTACCAGGTAAGTTGTATGTTTGTAGTATTTTGTCGTTTATTTATTCATGAATGGCAACTAAACAACATATAAAAATCTTGCGTATTTTGTCAGGGGGAAAACATTGTGAATAATTGCACATTTCGGAGACTACTCGTAGACCTTAGTGTTGCGCCTGATTCTCTCTTCGTGCACTACAGTGAAATGCATTTGGCTCCAAATATTTTCTTTTACTTGAAGATAATTTTGAATGTTTTACAGATGTCTGGCATTGAATGGGATCCGACTGGGCGCTATGTGGTGACCGGTGTATCCTCTCTCAAATGCAAAATGGACTGCGGTTACTACATTTGGTCCTTCCAGGGCAAGATTTTGAGGAGGTAAGCAGAAAAAGTTGCTTTTATACTGTCTTACATGTAAGCAATGAAGCCGAAAATGTGCCAGGAGTATATAATTGAACTTTATTCTAACATGATTGTTTGTGTGATGTTTAGTTTAGGACCTTTCAAACAGAGAGTTGTTCAGGTGGCAGTCGGAAGTGCAGTACTGTTCTTAGTTTCTTTTGTACCATAGTTCCTCAAAGTCTTCCTTACCCAGTGGGCGCTGAAGAGTCCTAGGGGGGTAGGGGTCTCGGAAGCTTTTGAGAGGCGTCGATGCTACTAGGGCGTGCTACCGCATTTGAAATAAAAAACCTGAATTATCTACATAGACTACACTACAAATATATAATTTTTTTCCTCGTGATTTGTTTGTGTTAAGTACATATAAAACAATACGTGTTTTCAATTATTGTATTATTGTTTGTGCTGGTTGGCATTGAAATATTTTTATCTTGCCTAAGTGGACGGTGAGGCAAAAAATTTGGGACCCTATGATTTATATGCCTTGATCATTATAGATTTTTATTATTATTAGCTCTAGTAGAATACACGTAATTTCCAGTCGAGAAACCACCTAGCCATACCACTAGTTGTGTCACAGTGAATTTACACAGTAATATTCCTATTATACAGGGTGATGAAAGAAGGGTTCGCGCAGTTCCACTGGCGGCCGCGGCCTCCAACGCTGCTGTCCGAAAAGCAGCAGAAGGATATTAAGAAGAACCTCAAGAAGTACTACTCGCAGTTCGAGTCCAAGGATCGCATGCGCAGCAGCAAAGCCAGCAAGGTACGACTCGTGGACGGAATAATTATTAAATTAAAAACACTGCTTATTTCAGAGCTTGAATAAAAATTGTACAGTTACAACAAATGTCCTAGATTTTTGTCTATGTAGGTATCCGTATCATGACTATTATGAATATATTTCAAAGCATAATTTATTAGTACTAGGAACACTCTTGATAGCTAACATTTATACAGTATTGATTAAATAAAACAAACTTCTTAAAATACCATATTTTATATAAAATAAATAGTGACAGACCAGACAACCACACCAGTTACCTGATCTCAACCTTGGGGATTCTATGAACTATGAGTGCAAGAGCAATAGAAGACACTCCAAGGAATACCCAAAACGCCATCACTAGAACCAGTTTAGAAATTTCGTTTCCCTATTTGGTCCTAACGGGAATCGGACCCGAGACTTTCTCATCTAGCGCCCGCAATGTTAACCGTTATGCCACTGAGGTCCTCTAATGCGATTTCGTATTCTAGTATCGAAGGTAACAGTGTACTGTTATGAAATATGGAAGATTCAAAAATTTCACAATTCACTGACAATTCATAGAAAACTTCTTGAGTGACAACCACATCAATTACTTAGTAAAGTGTAATGTGATTGTTTTTGTTTATATGTAATACTTATTTATACATTTCTAGACGAGTGTATAATATTATATTGGTTTCATTCAACATTTTTTTATAATTTTCAAATAGTGTTTTCTCAATTCCACAATGTCGAGTTACGACATTATTTGGTTTCATGAATGAAATAATGAATATAATCACGTTAACGCCCACTGTACATTTCCACGTACACGGGGCCTTAGGAGAAGGAGGCTATGATAATATGGAATATATGGGTTAATAGTGATTATCATCCAGTCCGACTTCACCCACTGCTGGGTATAGAACCTCTTGTAGTTTGTTTGTTTCCATCCACTACAATCTTTCGTTAGTCTAGCTTATCTACGGCCCGGAACTATATTGATGTTGTCTATCCATCTTGGTGCCGTTCCCCCAAGTTTCTTTCACTACATTTTGGCCATCATTTGGGTGTTGCAACATATCCCGCCCATGTATGTCTTAGACCTTAAATGATGCTTAATGTCAATAATATAAAAAATAGGAAATAAATATTTCAGACATTGTCCATATCATGTTAGTTACAGAGAACTTCAGACTATGTTAGTAAAAAAGGTTGTCAGAGAAAAAAAAAATTACATTAGGCTATACACAAAGCCTCTGTAACCCACGTGTGTGAAGTTTCAGTGCTTAAATGTATCAGAGATCTGATACTCCCAGAGCAACCGCATGAGGCCGTTGAAACTTAATAAACCTTTATTAAACTGCCTCCGTGGCCGAACAGTTAACATTGTCTCAGAGCACGGACTGCCACGCAGAGGTTCGATTCCCGGGCCGGGAGAAATATTTGTATAGCCTACATTTATTTCTCTCGTGAGTTTGGGTGTACTTTGTGGTAGGCTATGTGTGTGTCCATGGCACCCGTGACACGGTTTCCCTAGTGCGGAGCTATGTTGAGTGTGTGCGTTATTATTATTGTTTCTGGACAGGAATTGGTGGCGAAGCGCACGGAGCAGATGAAGAAGTACGTGGAATACCGCGAGGCCAAGACGCAGGAGTGGAACGAGCAGAAGCCTCGCAGGCTCGAGCTTAGGAATTGTAAGTTGAAATGTAACATGTTAATAGTCAAGCGGGAATTGAACCCCATATATCAGCACGCTTCAGAAGTGTCCAAACTAAATGCGTTTTATACCTTATTGAAGTGATGCTTAAAGGGATTTATGTCCATAAAACTCGTATTACTAAAATGTAGTAACGACACAAGTACCAGTCAGTGTTCGACATTTTTTAAATTAATTTCTAATAAGATTTTGAACAAAAGTCTCTGTCATAACACGTTTCTTATTAGTAAGTGTCAAATACTGGGTGTGTGGTGAGAATTAATTACTGGATTTTTGCTGTTCATTACTGGACTTTTTGAGAAATTCTTGTTTAGAATTTTTTTAGTAACAATTATTATTTATTTATTTTTTCTTTTTGCCATGATGCCTAATTGCCATCAGCCTAATGTGAGACAATAAGCAGTTCATTTTTTGATGTATTTTGGCATATCAGGCATACCCTTCCGTCGTTGGGTTGTCTTTGTGTCGGGAAAACAATACAGCTCGTCGTCGTAGTTAGTTGAATCCCAAATGTGTTTACGCTTCAATCGTCCGCGGTGGTACACACAATGCGCTAGCTACTTGGTTGATATGAGTTTATAGGACTTAGTTAGCCTAGTTATTTCCTCAATAATTGTAGGCATTTGAAGATATTCGGTGGGTCTCGTGTATTTTAGTAATAATTATAATAGCTTTTTTGTCAAACATGCTACAGCATAATCTTTCTTGAGGATTACATCTGTCAAGTAAATTAATCACTATTGATTATATGTTTAAAAACAAGAAAGTTATTTCAAATTTAAGGTCACACTTCAATTAAAATGTCAATAATTGGTACCGTCATCCTATTGTACGTTATTTGTCAATTAGATATATGTAAATAAAGATGATCCATTGAATGAGAGAAATGGAGAGATTTGGGGGGATATTGAGATATATTGGGAATATCTCCCAGTTTCAACTTTTAACTATTGCACATTTTTCTTTGACAGATGTTGATACAGATGGTCTAGACACCGACTCAACCAATACCGTTGAAGAAGTTGTTGAATTTTTCGTGAAAGAGGAACAAACCGTCATCGAGTAGTCGCCATATTTCCTTCGCGTTTGAGGTCGGGACCTGTTCCGGCCTCCTTGAAAAAGCGGTTTCATAAAACCGATTAAATCCGGGTTATAAAACCGGTCAACACAACCTCACGAACAACTCTTTTTAATAAAACACAAAAGTTTCTAAAATCTTTTTTGTATCGTCATCCCATTATTAATATTTGGTCACAACGCTCCATTAAAAAATATCACAATGTTTTGCTGTTTTAGATTTTGGTTTATAAATTATACAATAGGAATTGTTAATAGAAATCATATTAAATTGAGATGTTTCAAATGGACAATGGCCTTTTAATACCTGTTTTTTTTTGTATTTATTTTTTATTGGTTTTTTATCTCCAGGACTGTATGATGGTATGAATAAACAACAATTACACGATCGACTTGTGAATTTGAATGTCATAAACCTACTACGCGTATGTATTATCACCCTGTGATTGAGATGCATGATGAATGTATTTGATTTACATATAAAATAAATTATTAAGCTGCCCTTTGAGGAGAGCCCGGCCTGGGAATTGAATGTATATTTTGTTAATTAGTAATGAAGTCGATAATTAGAGCACTTCTGTATCTTTAGTTTCCAAGAACTCTATCATAGAGTCAAACAGGTTGTAAAATCGAGTCAGACAATTGCCTCTTGATAGCCAACCAACTTCAGTATGAAACAACAAACGGTTGAAATCTTCGTCATTCACAAAGCTAAATAAATAAATATAAATAAATAACGCACACACTCAACATAGCCCCGCACTAGGGAAACCCTGTGTCGCGGGTGCCATGGACACACACATAGACAACCACAAATTACACCCAAACTCACGAGAGAAATAATTGTAGGCCATACTACTATTTCTCCCGACCCGGGAAACGAAACTGGGACCTCTGCGTGGCAGTCCGGCATGGTAACCGTTTGGCCACGGTGGCAGTTAACTGATGTTATAAGTTAGCTGATGAAATAATCTATCATTCAAAGAGCTGTTACGGATTTTATTGACAGCTTTGATGACATATTGCAGTGATTGAAATAGTCGTTCACTTAAACTAGCAATCAAATGTTGTCTATGAATAACGCAATGTACAGCAAGGACATCTGGAATTTTATTTTTTAAGTACGCTATGAAACCTTTATGGCACCCTGGTATAGCCGGAGCGCCATCCGTAGCAACTGATATATTTTTCAAGGGAATCTCTCATCACGAAACGTTTCCAATGTATTGAATATGGTTTCGCCTTTTGTATCGGTCTCTAAATTTCTAGCAAACAATAGTTCTTCACATATTTTCTCATCTTTAATAAACCTCACGTAAGATAGCAACAATGCGTCATTAGTTGGTAAAGTGTAAAAAGCCAATTCTCAATTCAGCTAGACCTCAGATGATTGCACAATGATTCTTCAATGTTTTCAACCATTTCATGAATTCGTCTTTGCACAGAATTATTACTCAAAGGAATTTTTTGGATAATATCTGCTGGCGGTTTATGAAGCGCAGTAGTTATTACTTCCTTTATTGCTGGTAAAATTAACTCTTCTCCGATGTTGTGTGGTTTGCCTTTTTGAGCAATTAACAAAGAGATATTGTACGAAGCTCGAAGTCCGTCGTCATCTTGCTTAGCAGCCGCCGAAAAGAGTTTTGCTACACTTGGCTGAGTATTATGCTTCTTCGCTAGGTCTTGAAAATATGCTACTTTTTTATCTTTCTTATCTGGATGCATTTTAGTCAAATGATCTTGCAGTCTTGAAGGCTTTTGCTTCATTCGAAAATATTTTTAGACATAGAAGGCACAAAGGCGACGATGGGTTTGTGGGATTTTCAATGAATCCGAATTTAATATATTCCGCACAGTATTGCCGTTCCTTCTATTTTACTTCCGTGTTGAACTTAAGTACTGCTTATCTATTACGCGCGAAACCGCAAATGAAAATAAAATAATTATTACGTTGTTTATATAGGATTGCGTAAGCAGCACGCATCGACAGGAAAAAGACAAACATGCATAAACTCGTTTATCTCATTCGACGCTCAATCGTACTCTACAAGTAAGAACAAGTATTCTATGAACCAGCCGATTGATACAGGAATGCACAAATCGGGTTATTTAACAAAAACTTGTTAAAACATGATTGCCCGCGGTCTATTATCTACGAAAATTACCTATCTAGGAATACTAATAACTATTAAAATGCGAAACTGTGTCTGTTGCCTTTTTATTTGTTTGTTTGTGTCTACTTTCATTTCGAAACGGAGCGACTGATTGACATGATTTTTATTTTATTTATTCAATAAAACACGACAGATATGTGAACTACTCGGAGAGAAATATCGAACCGAGTTAGTTTGAGCAATCTCTTAATTAATATTAGTTGATGTTCACAAGTTGTAGTCGAGTGTCGAGAGCTTAGGCGGTGTCTAAGAGTCTTCCTAGATGAAATTATAAATCTCCACCTACGCCTCGACACAACGCCCCCATTTTTTTTCTGGGACTCTTACCTCCCTCCTTTAGGCCTGCAGAGCCCACAAGGGGCGCTATCGCCCACTTTGGGAAGGGCTGCCTTAGGGCCACCACATTTGAACGGCAAAGCGCGGTGCCGCGTACGATGCGTGCGTTATTCCGGCGTCATTAGTCGAGATTTTAAAATTTGATGAATACAAAGTCGTCATAAAGTCGAGTCTGGACGCAAGATAGTTGGTGTAGTCATAGCTTAAATCTGATTGCATTAAAAACATAGTCATGAAAACTCCAACCTCGTAAAGCCAAAATACGACAATTTCCATACCCGCGGAACGGAATGAAGGTGACTTCTTAAAATGAAATTATACATAGCGTAATGAACTTTATGTCGATCGTGTAAAGTACAATTTAGATGTGGACCAAAAAACATTCAGGAGAATTTTGAAGTGGCGTGAAGGGAGGCGCAGTGCGGCGAAACAGTTTCATATTGGCCCAAATTGTTTAGTTTTTTACCGCGATCGAAGACAGCGTAGTCGATTATTTAGTACCTATTGGTACACGAGATGTCGCAACGAGTACCAAATATAAATAATTGCATTACATTGACAAGCTGGAATTTATCTTCTTATCTTATTGATGGCATACACTATAGTGAAAGGAATTGGCAATTGACGTAAGGTGGGTGGGCTGATTGTTGCTCAGGCTGCGCCAAACGTACAGGAAACGTCGTCCGAGGAGGTTCCTCAAAGCTGTATACTCTAATTTCTACTGATAACCAACTAAGCAACTAGATGGCGCTCATTGTGCAGATTTTTATGGATAATGCCGACTATTCTTTTATTGGATTTAGGATTAGCGCCACCTACCCTATCCCAGTCCCCCGTCTTTGTCATTTAAAAGATTTAGACTAAACAACTGCTGAAGAGCCTTATACTTTCACGACTTTTCACTTGACGATGACGTCGAAGCTACGTGTTAATAACAATAATTGGCAAAGAACCGATAATTACACGGGCCTTACAAGGGCGCGGCGCGCGGCATGACCACGGCGATTAATTAGGTTGCACTACCCCGCAGCAGCGCCGCAAAGTGTTCGAGTCAACTTAAAATATTGTTTGGGTGCGGTTGGCCACATAATGCTGTATTCAATGTTCTATCATACAACTTGAGTAAATATGCAGCAAGTATCCCCATATACGATCTCCTCCTGAAAGCATGGTAGGTACTTTTATTAAAACTGTAATTTTGAATAAAAAACCTCTTGGAGGAAGTGTTGGGCGTGTATCAAATATAATATTAAATTAAGTAAATATAATTAATTACTTTGCGGAAGTCAATGTTAATAAAAATGGAAGTAAATTAATTTGCTACTCCGCGATCCCAGTGTAGGTTAAAAATATATAATAACTAAATAATATAAGCCACTCGACCACGGAGGTCGTATAATAAATATAATCTTTATAAATTATTACAATATTCTTTATGGCACTAAATAAATACAACAAAAATATTAGTTCAACAGAAAGTGAGCAAATGTGGTGGTTATCTCTAAAAGAGATCTCTTCCAGCCAACCCAGGGCAGTGAGAGCTACGGTTATAAGCGGGCAATAGCGTGCAAGAGAGAATGAGAAAGAAATATGATAAACTACATAAATAAAAAAAGATTATAATCTCATGGCTCTGAATTGCCTGGATTTACATTTGCTTAAAACATCATTTTGCAGTCTACAGCTGGACATGTGCCATTTTGCCAGGCCCTTAGCATGTCGCATCCATTAACTTCCAGCAGCCTTTCATAGATCGTCACTCAGTCTGCCCGGAAAGCGTACTACGTTTGCCGAATCGACTAAAGAACTCGTTTCCCCAATTTGTTAAAACATGGTATAATAGAAGACGTAATAAGAAACAGTGCCAGTACAATCAGTTTCGCATATATTTAATTGCAAATTAAGTAAACGGTAGCTGCAAAAACAGAAATTTTATTAATTAATTATTTGTAAGTTTCAAATTTATAAAATAGTAGCGTGTTGCCCTAATAAACGTGAGAACCAACAATGCCGCAGAGCGTGAAATCATGGACTTCCACGAGTGAAGCTGTTGCAGACAGGAAGGCAGTGAGGACGTCACGTTCTGCTTGCGCCTCGTGCTGCAGTCACGTTGGCTTCTGCTGCAGGTCTCGGAGCAGGAATTTTACTCGAAAGTTACGTTTTTGTGACATTAAATTCAATTAGCCATACTTACAATTTGTGTATGTGCACAACAACGTACTAACACAATGTCTAATTGTAAAATGTTTATTCACTACCACAAGAATAACAATATCCATAACTTACAATTTAATAAACTAAATATTGGACCCCTCCTGAAACAAAGTCATAACTTTACTACTTTTGTGGACGGCAAAAATTTGCTTTGAAGCTGAGGTGCGTTTACATTTAGGTCGATAGGCCTCCTTTGCTTTTCCACCGATACACACTTCTGAAGGAGACTGGCTCGGACGACGTGCCCACATTCGTGGCGAAGGTGCTGAACAAACTGTCCCCCGTCACGTCCGACCACGTCGATTTCACTAGGCTGCTAAAGGACAGACATTACGCCCCTGAAGTCGAGCCTAGCCGAATCACAATATAAATTAGAGGCTTCGGATAACACCGTAAGTGAGCTGCGTGCCCAAGTTGCGTTAATAACGCAACTTGGGCAACGCTGCTTTGGTATGTAGGTCACCACAAGTCTCTAACGTGAACATGCGTCGGCACTTACGAATGCACCGATCGCGATGACCCTCTGCCCGCCACTCCGCCACGGCGGAAACGTCACGCATGTGTACATCAACCCCTACATGTGCATACGCCGTTGTAGCCGTTTCTTCTAGCCGACCCGCCACTTTGAAATTCGAGCGGCAGCAATCTTGTAAGGGAAAAAGCAATCCCAGTGTGCCTGTCTCTGAAGTTGCAAAAGACAGAGGCAGATGGACAGGTACGACGAGGACGGCTTTACAAAGGTGGAGAAGAGGAAGAGGAAGCCCACCAGCTTCTTGTTGTGTCCGGCCATACTGACGACGCTGCTGTACCTGTCGCGACTGCATTACTCCACGAAGTCTGAGGAGATAGTGGCGTACTTCAGACATAAAGCCAATTGCACCCTGAGGGTCAAGCGATTGGAATCCTGCCACAGCGTGAATTTTAATTCGTTTGTGGTGCACTCACCACACTTGCATAATTGCCAACCGAACATCTGTCGACCTTCATGAAGGAGGAATTTTGGCCAAATACATCGGCGATTCGCGGCCGGTTACCTGACACTAGATTCCGCCATACGTCGCCGACAAGTGCAATTAATGAAGATTAGTTAGAAATAGTATTTTATTATATTGTATGTATGTATATTAAGGTATGTATAATTTGGGTCATGCGGCCTGGACTTAATAAATATCAATAAGTTGGTGTATACCAAATCTATTCATTCTCGCACTTACATTCTCAGCATGAGTTTTCCAGTTTAGCTGTTGATTAAATAATTAAATAGTAATGGCTGTTAATACTTGATCTAAACGGAATTCGATCACCTCAGTGGCTCAACGGTTAGCACTGTGGACATTGGGTGTAGAAATCCCGGGTTCGATTCTCGGTAGGAGCAATTTGGGAAATGAAGTTTTCAAGTTGGTTCTGGTCTGGGTATTCTGGGTAATGCCCTAGAGTGGATACCGTTACTCTGGTACTCATAGTATAGGGAATTTCCTAGTTTGAGACCAGATAATCGGTGTGGTTGTTTCAAACCCAAAATCAAATATTTTTTATGTCATAGGTAGGTAAGTAAACTACACTACAAATCGTCATGTTGATTTAAACTCTACTGCTCATTCGTAAGGCAGATTCCCCTGAGGAGAATGAGCAAGAAACTCTAGGGATTGCTCTTTGTAAATATACATTAGCACACATTAAAATTTATCATTTACAATATTTATTTTAAATATCATAACATCGCAAGATATCATAAGATAGTAGTGGTAGAGCTCATTGTGAAAGAGTTGGTCCAGGGAAGTACTGCCGCCTTACCTATTTCTGCCGCCAAGCAGTAATGTCAGCATTACTGGTGCTGGTGAAATTATAGGCACATGAGCTTGTCAACTTATGTCTCAGAGTGACGGGCGCAGTGACAGAGCCCCTCAAAATTTGATATTATATTAAAAAAAAGAGTCTCTGCAAGAGCCAAACGGCTCATTGCCACCGGTTTTGTCATCCAAGTCCACAGAAGATGTATAGTAAAACTTTGGTATAAAGTTTTTGTTTCACGTATATATTACATGATTAATTAATACCTGATATGATTACTCTCACACTAAAATGTCTATATAACAAAGCATTTGCTAAGAACGCAAAAAGAATCGATAGAAAAACACTTTGTTTGAAAGGTCGAACATCGGCATAAATTCCGTTCTGTTAACTTGGAGCTTGCTACCGTTGAGTTAGCAGCAAACCTATAATGGCACGGAAATTCAAATACGGGTCCGCTGATTGAATCAAAGGCAACCACGCGGATGGGGCGCGGCTGGAAATCCACCCGGGATTATGTAAATCAAGATTAGTAGACCGTCCGTATTCATTGCGGTCATGACAATATTGATTTGAACTGTCTGAATGTTTGTGTGTGTTTTTTTATGTATGCACTTTTAGCCTAATGCTAAAGAGATATATTCGGTGCCATCGGCTCTCCGTAACTTTATTAGGGACCTGTTTACCTCTACCACGAGTTTACTATGACAGTTGTCGCTAGCGACCGCGTAAATTAGGTAAGAAATAAAATATAGACTTCACAATTTTGTGTGGCATATTATACAACGCCCCTAGCCGTCACAAGAAGAAATAACATATAGCCATCATATAGAATATAAATGTTTTACGCGGTCGCTAGCGACAACTGTCAATGCAATACGTTGCTCGAAAAGAAGTGCAACGTATTTATTGAAGGTATTTTCTATACAGTTCTTAGGTTTTCGCGATTGTCACATATTGAAAATGCAACAATTTTTTCGGATTTAAATCGCGTATATTTTTTTTCAAACATCCAACCAACCAATGCCCTTAGAGAGACTATATTCTGCAGTTGATGACTTCTGTAGAATATTTTATTAGCTGAAAAGCTTCATGTCGCAGAGCACGTTCAGGGAAGTACATTTTTTCAATTTAATAATAAATAAATAAAAAAGTCGGCTTTATTTCGTATCCAAAATTAATTAAAAAGATAATAATGAAAATAAATTCACGCTAAAATAAAAAATAAAACAAGCATGTCAAAAGAGTCCATAACTCTGCGTCTATTCTGCTAATATAACGTAACACACTCATAGCCCCGTACTAGGGCAAACCCTGTATCGCGGGTGCCATGGAAACATACATAGACAACCACAAATTACACCCAAAGGTACGAGAGAAATAAATATAGGTCATACAAATATTTCTGCCGGGACTTCTGCGAGGTTACCAGCGTGGTCACTGTAAGTAATTAATATAAAATGGGAAAGTGGTTTTTGCTGTAGGTATACTTAAGAGGCGCTTTTACCTCAGCTCGAACTCCATTTTTTCCGGTACTAATACGGTTAATTTTGCTTAGGTCGAGTGTCAGGGACACTGGCTTTATTTCAGATTATTTTTACAAACCAAATTACTGCCATTGGTATAACACAAAAGCACACTATTGAATACAGCGGTTTTCTTGTAAAATTTCGGGGTAAGTTTGTGTTTTTTTCTATCGTAAAAAGTTTAGGGATATCAGTGTATATCTTCTATTTTACTATATATTTTTGATAGATTCAACACTGTCATTGTTAAGCGGAATCAACCAAAGCCATTTGGGGTAGTATAGACTCTAAGAGTCAGTATATCAATCTTGACACGAAGTTAGGACTGTTCTCATCAGAGGCGAGATAAAGTTGTTTAAATCTGAAGTTTGAAGTTTGACGTGCTTTTCATTCTGTATACAGGATAGCAACTAGGTAGTAATGGTAGAGCTTTTTGTGGAAGAGTTCGTCCAGCTACGTACTACCACCTGAACTATTTCTACCGCCAAGCAATAATGTAAGCATTATTGGGTTCTAGTTTTGAAGGGTAACGGTGCTGGTGAAACGGGATTTGTCAACTTTGTATTCCAGGGTGATGGACACAGTGGAAGTGCCCATCAGATCTTTGCGATTTCAAGCTCTGAGTAGCAGTGACATTGTTATTGGTAGGCGTGTTGCTTATCATCAGACCCACGACTTGTGTGTCCCGTCACATGATATACTAAAAAAAGTTTTTTTTTATAACACCATGTGACGGGAGGAACAAGTCATGCGTCTTCTGGTGACGCTTGTCCATAACAGTTACAGTGCCACTCGGAACTTTAAATTGCAAAGAGTGAAGATAGGGGCACTACCACTGCGCCCGTCATAAGTTGACAAGTCCCATGTGCCTGTCATTTCACCAGCCCCCTTACTCTTCAAAACCGCAACACAATGATGCTAATGTTACTGCATGGCGGCAGAAATAGGTAAGGTGGCAGTAGTACCCTGGACGAACTCTTTCACATGGACTGCTACAAAACTACTGCTACAAAAGTTTCTATTTTATGCTTTCTTGAACTCCCGAACTTTCGTTTCATTACTATGCAAAGCTGTACTCCGTAAAATTTAACTTGACTACAGTGATAAATGAGCTAAATTAGGACAACGTAAATTTGTAACGACGTCTTAGAAATTATATTTTTTTAAACACCACAAACAATAATTATTTTACATTACTACTCATTCATAAATCATTAATAAATCACCGTTGGAGTCAATTCACTAGGAAATATTGTTAATATTTCTTTTCGCAACTCACACGTTGGAGTGACGTCCAAAAAGTTGGTGATGGGACACGTCGAAAATATGGAGTCGATCAACTCATCCTGTTGATAAATGGTTTGGGTAATTTTTAAAATATTACTTGAATGAGTGTACATTTTTTTAATACTCGTGATGTTTTGAGCTAAATTGTGTATTTTTGGCGAATTTTTCATCCAATGTGTACCAATTTACTAATTTAGGTATATTTGGTTAAATCTATGAAAATCAACAAATACGTAGAGACGCAATGCCTATTCGTCATTATCACAGACCACATTATTGGCGAAAAGAAATGACAGTCAGTTTCCTATCGAGGCACGCTCAGTGCTTTCTGATTCTAAATTACGTCACGTCTAGAGTTCCACTTGCCTATGCGTTTATTTACTGTATTTTGTTTTTTTATTTATTCAGGTCAACAACAGTTCATATTCACAAGAGTTACAATTCAGGAATTATACTAATTTAGTAAAACTAATGAAAGTAACCACATTTCATAATTTGAAAAATTAAAAAGGAAAGTCTTGTCCAAACAACTGAATAATTGTGTGCCTGTGTCTATCCTTGCGAAGCGAAAGTGTTTGTGTGGATAGTGTATGTATGGGTAGTGTTTGTGTGGCGTGTACACTCAACGAATCAATTATGAGATAAATATGCAATGAATGTACAAAACGTAAAATATCCAAATAAATATAATGAAAAATATATGAAATATACTTACTACAAATTAAAATGAAATTATAAAGTTTAAAATAATGTATAATGTAATATAGTATAGTGTAGTGTAGTGTAGTGCAGTGCAGTGCAGTGCAATGTAATGTAATATAATATATATGTATAATATACATACATATATGCCTTAATTCTAAACTCTGCCCGACCTAATACAGTACATTATCTAAGCCGTAGGTCCTAAATAATAATAATAACAATGGAAGAATTAATAGTTGAATCTAATTAGGGCGCAGCTTGTGTAGGTATGAGGGGTTAACTGTTAAGTGATCTATATACGTGTTGTCTTTGTGCGTGAAAAAAAGGTTTCTTATTTGCGACTTATGGTTGGCTTTGGAAACAAAAAACAAATCAAGGTTACAAAATTTTTCGTTGAATAATCTAACCATCCGCTTGAATACCGCGTTTTTACCATAGTTGGTTCGGTGGAAAGGACTGGCTAAAAGTGGTTGAATGTCGCGTACGGTACTTTGGTACGTTGAAGTAAATGTTCTCAACTAATTCAGAGCTGTCAAGTCGATTGTGAAGAATGTCGTGAAAAAGGCATACATCTAACATTTGACGCCGCTTTTCGAGGGTTAGAAGGAATCAATCCTTTATTAATAAGGAATCAATCCTTTGATAGGATTTATAATTTAACTGTTTAATGAACTTTCTTTGAATCTAATAAAAATTTTTGTAATCCCTATAACACGGGGATCATATGGGGCTTGCGTGGTTTAGGACTACGTATATACGTATGCAAAATAGACCACCTTAAAGGTTAAGGGGAAATTTAAAGGCTTGCACGTTCTTACTACGAAACCTAGGTTGTGGTAAACCCTCTGTACGATTTCTTCCACATGATCAGATAAAAGCATCTTTCTATCAAAGAACACTCCCAGACCACGCACCATTCTAACCCTCTCGATTACAACGCCATTAAAATTATAATTAAATAAAATTGGATTCATCTTCCGCGTGACACTAATAGCTTGACATTTGGGAACATTGACTGTGATTTTGTTACGTGAATAATATTGTTGAAGTGAGTCTACATCTTGCTGCAATAGTACACAGTCAGCTGATGTGCGAATATTCTTACATACCTTTTTGTCATCGACGTACATAATGTATTTAGAAATCATCAAACAACAAGCGATGTCGAAGATATGGACGTTATAAAATAGAGTCGCAAGATGCGATCCTTGGGGCACCCCCGAAGGTACCGATAGTCCGATTTGTATACACCACAACAGCTTGAGAGCGATTTGATAAGTATGATTGAACCCACCGCAGTATGTCGCCATGTATTCCCAGGGCCTGCAATTTACAAAGTAGGATGTCATGGTCTACGCGATCGAACGCCTTTTCGAAATCGGTATGGATAACGTCGATCTGCCCGCCCCCCTCCATTTGATTTAATACGTAATCCGAAAACAAGGCTAAATTAGAGACCATGGAGCGCCCTCTAATGAACCCATGTTGAGTGTATGGTATGCCTTTAGAAATTAAGGGATAGATCTGATTATATACTAATTTTTCAAATATTTTGCTGACACAATTTAGTATTGAGATTGAACGGTAGTTATCTATTAACGAGCGTGAGCTTTTTTTATGAATGGGAATGATTAGCGCGTTTTTCCTAATACGAGGAAAAGCACAGTCTTTTAGATCTGCGAAATAAAAAACTGAGAGGGAGTGCGAGACTCTTGGCACAAGATAACAAGAAAAATGGCGGAATCACATAAGAACCCTTTTTCTTATCCATTGAGGATAACAGTTTGAATACGATTTCTTCGGTCACTTCGATACGTAACAATATTTCATTAGTAGTGTACGTGTTGCAACTTAAATTTGGTACATAGTTATTATCACGTGATGCATGTATGAACAAGTTCTCAAAGAATTTATTGAACGCTGTGCATAAGGTGTGTCTTTCTTTGATGTTCCTACTTCAAAACAGAAAGAGATGGCTTTATATAGTTCATACAGAGTTATTTCTTTCCTATTTTTATTAAGGAATAGACAATATTGGGAAATCATTCGTTCTTTCAATCACGTTAGCATTAAATTGAATAAATGTGTTATTGTATAAGGTATGTCAACACACTCGGTAAGCTTTATTTCGTTTTCATAACACGGTACAGACATTATTTTTCGTCTAGGTATGCAGCCCTCGTAAGAAATAATTGTAACTTTTTTATAAAAAGAAAGTTTGTGGAATTACATCTATTTGCCAATTTTTATTGGATTCGGTTGACGGAAAGTGGGTGAAACCGAATAAACCCGATTCATCCCCTAATTGGCTCTTAGAGGTGAAATATTTTATTCAAATTTGAGTGCGACCACTACTGAAGTAACCCCTTTTCAGCAAAAAAATAATATCGAAATCGGATTACAAAATAAAGTCAGAGTAATCGCGTAAGATACACACAAAAAATGGCGCCACCAGTGCAAATCCCATGTGCCTGTGAATTAAGAAATTACAGGTACATGCAACATAAGTCTCAGTGTGACAGGTGCAGTGGCAGCACGACTTGTTCGTCCCGTCACTTGATATTATAAAAAAAAACACATTGCGTACACAGTTTATTATGATTATATCTACTTGTTTTTAGATGAAATAGTGTATTAGATTTTTTTAACGCACACACTCACAGCCCCGCACTAGGAAAGCCCTGTATCGCGGGTTCCATAGCCACACACATAGACAACTACAAATTACACCCAAACTCACGAGAGAAATAGATGTAGACCTTACAAATATTTCTCCCGGCCCGGGAATCGAACCTGACACCTCCGCGTGGCAGTCCAGCGTGGTAACCGTTCGGTCACGGAGGCTTTAAATATATATAAATAATATTATAGGCCTGCCCTCTATACTCCTGTTCTGCATTCCATCTAAGGGAGAAGGGGGTGGCTGAAAATCAGCGCTTCGACTGTCTTGCAGCAGCATGATCAGAGAGGTCCTTTGCCTCCTGTTAATGTTTACTTAGTTTCTTAAGTGTATTGATTTTAAAGGTTTTTATAATTTTGTTTTGTTTATATATATATATTGGACTCAATAAAGAGACATTTAGTTCTTTATCAAAAAAAGAAAACAGTCTAATTGAGGACTCTACTTCTTTTGCAGTCGCTTAAAAAGGTACATTCAAAATTCACGTTCAAAAAACATAAAGGGAGCAAATTAAAAATTCAGATATGTGTTTTGTTGTCCTGAGAAAAAGAATAGTTAAAATATATTTCTACTTAGTTCATTTATGTTAAATGTATAGGCTACATAAAACATTTTGTACTGTAATTTTCGTTGTATTTTAATTAGTAGTTTTAAAAATAATCTTTAATTTTTTGAAGTTGTGCAAATCTTCAGGCGGCTGGTGCATATAAGTGAAAATACATTATCCAGGGAAAGTGCGAAAAAACTGGATTTCCGTCGGGAGACAGTTCATTGAAGCAAGCGAGAGCGCATGAGCCAACCATCGTCCATTGAGACTCGACGCCCTCCAGTTCGCCTGAAAATCTCGCCGGAACGCACGCAGGGCGCTTTCCAGCGCATTCAATATTACGAACTCATTTAAAAAAAAATCTCTCATTACTTTTTAAAAGTTGCCAGTGTCTAGTGCGTGAAAAAGAGGTTGAATTTAATTTTAATAGTGTGTATTATTCAAGTTTGCTTTGTGTTTTGTTTATTTTTAACCGGCGGCGTGAGTGTTGATTATTTTTGGTAAGTTATAATTTAGTCACTATTTTATGAATAGTTTATATATGTTTACATTGGAAAATCAATGCTATTTGCGTTATTACGTACCGCGAAGTATTTTATAGATTCATTTAAGATCACCGACGTTTTTACTTAGTATTCTCACGTTTTTTGTCCATAAACGTAATTAAGAAGGAAAACAACCCAATGGCTTTCAAAAGTTTAAAAAAGTTTTTAACAATAATAAGTTTGTTTTAGTAACTGGTATTATTTAATAGAATATTGAATATCTTTATTCAATATTCTATTAAAAAACATTTTAATTTGGTACTAAGGATTAGTGGCCCCGTCGTTTGTACCAACAACCAAAGTAAATGGGAAGAACTATGTACACGCATATAGAATAGAATAAAATCCATTACAATGAGTCTACAGTAATTTTTATTCGGCATATGTGACGCCAATTTAGGTAAGATAACTTTCGATATCCGATGTGAATTACTGGTTTAACTTTTTTTAAATTGCGCATTTCATCTCCGTGCTTTCATCTCACCTGATGGAAAGTGACGATACACACCTAAATAATGCCTATTCACACTCGCTGAAAAGGCCAAAGCTATAGCGTCTGCGGGCAGGGAAATCCACTCCATAGCAGTTCGCCATATAAACGTGGAAGAGAAACGCTTTATGCTAATCCTTGGAATATGCACAACAGGAGAATAGGAGTGGAACCCCAGTCTAGAAACTTTGGAAAGCAATGTTTAGAATCGTACTGCCGAACGCATTCTCAGCTTTCTCAAGAAAAACCAGATTAAGGTGGAATCGAAGTCTTTAAATCGTGTTTAACGCATTTTGACGACAATTTAAAGTGCCGACAGCTAAATTGGAAAATTCTGTGCACTCATGCCTTTAATAGAACCAGCAACCATGTTATATTAAATCGTACGGCTATCACGAGTTTTAAGTAATGTAATCTTTTAACAATACAAATCAACAGCTGAAACAGAATTGTGGTGAATAAAATTTATTTAAATTTAAATTAAAACGTAATTTAATTTAAATTAAATGTAACATTTTGGTCTATACATTTTAGGACAGATAGATAATTCTTAATTTTATGAACGTAACATAACAAACAGTAACGTCATTGACGCACGCAATATCTTGTGTATCTTGTATTTATATAGTTAAATACCATTGCACACATTACCGCAATCCAACTATTAAAAATAATGCATAAAACGTTTGATTATCACAATTTTTTATTTAAATAAATATTTGACTAATTCACGCACTCAGACGTAGCTAAGTGTGGAAAACTACTCGACTAACACCGTAAAATATTATAAAACAACACATAACCAACTAACCTGCATGCGTAATTAGCACTTGATTGGTATCTTTTAATTATCCTACTTACTATCTTATCTTTGGAATACAGTTCCTGCAAAAAAATTTGATATATTGTTTAGAAGTATGCCATGAACTAGAATAAAATTTCCAGTAAAGCTAAAGCTAGTCGTTTTTTTCTCTTATTGCGAGTCTGGCTACGTCGCATATGTCTTTATTAGGTAGAGATTACTTTGGTGAAATTATTTGCCATTTGTCTCTGTTAGCTTCGTTAACTTAGCAAAATTTAAGAAATTCGTGGAATTTATTTGCGTCATAGATGGAATTCGGGTCGTGAGTTTAAGTAAAAATAAGGAAGTGAGGCTTTATGCACGCCATCCCAAACTATACGTCTTTATGAAACTGATTATGACATTTTTTTCAACCTAGTAATTACTATAATAATTATAAAGTTACGTGTGGCGGGATATCATCCTTATTTCGATATTCCCTTCAAGCGTACTAAGCGATTTTCATTATCCTTAATTATGCGCACAGCCCATGACTGGAATTCCCTGCCTGTGACTGTGTTTCCGAGCACATACAACCAGAGTATCTTTAAGTTGCGACTGAATAGGCGCCTTCTCGGCGAGCTTGTGCCATCGTAGATCCTAAATTTGCTCCAGGGTTAGATGGTGGTCAAGATCAAGTCCATTTACTTAAAACAAAAAGTTACGAAATCGCGCCCCGATCAGCTGCATATTCAAGATATTCTCCGACACTTGCAACAAATACTTCCTTTTTGCGTGATGAGTATACTACCAGCGGCATCCATAACGTAGTACTTATTCTACATAATGCCTATTTAAGCATTTTATTATTTGACGATAATGGTGCATTGTCGATCGCAGTATCTTTTAACATTGTTATGGCCATTATTAATTAATAAAATGACAATAAAGTTAAGATCTCTTTTCCTTATTTGAAAACCAAACTCTTGGTGGTAGAGCAATCACCTACTATTTCTGTTCGGCCTCCTAACTTTTTTATAATATTAAGTGGCGGGATGAACAAGTCGTGTGCCTGATGGTAAGCTACGTGTCTGTCCGCAACAGTTGCAGTGCCACTCAGAGTTTTAAATCGCTAAGATCTGAGGGGCATTGCCAGTGCGCCCGTCATCCTGAGACATAAGTTGACAAGTAATTTCACCAGCACTCCTTACCCTTCAAAATCGGAACGCAGTAATGCTCACAATACTGCTTGGCGGCAGAAATAGATAAGGTGACAGTACTTCCCTGGACGAACTCTTTCACAAGAAGCTCTACCGCTACAAAAAACTTTGAGTTCCTGATACGACTTTAACTTTTTGTCTTATCTTGGTTTTTGTCTTATTTTGTCTTATTGGTCTACCACTGCACTGTCTCCCTTGTCTCGCGAGGCATTTGATCCCTAGTAATCTTAGAAGCATTATACACAGCATTAAGCTACATTTAGTATCTCGTAAGAAATAATTACGTTACTTGTCTACCTAGAAATACACCGCGTCGGGGTCTGCGGTGACGGCATCGAATAACAGTGTTAATACATGCTATAATCTAAAGACGATGTACGGTCCATTTTAAAACTGGTTGTTAGTTATAATTCAAACATCGTATTCAAAGAAAAATTCCATCTAACAAGACTTGAACTTGCGTCTGTAACTAGGGCCACCGCTCTACCAACCGAGTTACTGATTGAGTCAGCAGAATAGGAATTTCTCTAACTGTTCGTTACAGATCTTTTTGTATAGTTTTTATTTAAGAATTGTTTGTTAGTTGTTTATTGTAATGAGAATTCTTACCGCCTGAAATCTGTTAGATCTTTCTAAGTCTTAGATTTCAATAAGATATTCATGCACCTGTAACAGTCACTAACGGAGAGTGATATATCACTAAAAGATAAACGCATTATAAAAGACGGCTTTATTGAGTGTTAAAATAAGTTGAAGCCAGGAACTGTGGAAATTATTTAGGGTGGCCGTGCAGGGAATAATGTTAGTGGTGCGTCGGAAAATCAATCGCGTCTTAGATATAAATTTGTTAATTACTATTTGTTCCATATAAATACTCGCCAAATACAGTCTTTGTATAGGTATAAAATCTTAATTTGATCACAATATAAAATAAAGGCAATTATATTATAATTATAACGTATGAGTGTTGAACAAGGCAGAGCGGCAGAGAAAGTAAAAGAGTGAAAAATGACGTTTTGAAATCATAGAGGTATAAATAAACCAAATGGTACTTCACTATTCACTGTCTAACCTTTAGAAGAGAACAACACTTTGTTGAATCAATTTCCGACGAACAGAACAGGCTCTAGTCGCTAATTAATATTTAATTGTTCGATCGTGTAATGTTTGTACCTATTTCTGTTTTACTAATATCTTATTCATAAAATTGTTATTGCCTGTCGAAATAAGCCGAAACATTTTTTTTCCAAAATATACGCTCCAATCGATAAAATTAATAACTTTATGTTCCAAACACGTAAGATAATAACTACGAGTGGTACAGAAAATAACATAAAAAAAGTTATTTTATATAAGAAATTCCCTGTACCATATTCCGTAAAGTTTAGAATTAGACATGTCAAACTTCATGAACTAGTGATTGGACGGGTATAGTGAAATCCAATCGATGTTAAAATTTATCGATTGAACTATGACATATTTAAATTTGTATTGTAATATCATGGCGATAACAGAAAAGATTTGTTGTAAATCATTAATAAAGAAGGCTCCACGAATAATGGCGAATAGACGTGGCGCCACTATTAGTTAATTTTCAGTTCTATTTCTATAGATGTAACCGAGCATGCCTAAATATGTGGGGCGCACTATAAGTTTCCGGTGTGAATAAGAAAAAAATACTATAAATGGTCAGAAATAAATTTATTGTGTTCTCTAAAATATTTTCTGTTAGCGTTAATGCATTTTTTCATACGAATGAACCAATTTTGAAAACATTTATGCCACTCCTTGACAATCTCTGAAACATGTTTTTCATACTCTTCGACAGCCTCTTCGGGTGATGAAAATCGTTGACCGCGTACCTGGTTCTTAATTTTTGGAAATAAATAAAAGTCACAAGGTGCCAGGGCGGGACTGTACACGGGGTGGCTGATAAGGTCAACGTTGTTTACCTTAAAGAAATCATTTGTCTGTCTGGCTGTGTGAGAACTGGCATTATCGTGGTGTACCGCCAAACCGTTGCTCGATTGCATGAGTTGATCGACTCCGTATTTTTGACGTGACCATCACAAAGTTTTTTCCGTAGGACGTAACTTCATCGTGTGAGTTGTGAAAAGAAACATCAATAATATTTCTTGGTGAATTGACTCCAACAGTGATTTATTAATGATTTGTGGATTTCACTTGTCGTATGTTAGTCACTCATTACTGGTAACGTAAATATGTAAAATAATTGTTGTTATGTGGTGTTTACAAATATATGACGCTCTTACAAGTTTATGTTGACCTAATGTAGCCTATTTATCATTCTAGTCTAGTCTAAATTTTACGGAGTTTAGCTTTACAAACCAATGAAGCGAAACTGCGGGAGTCCCAGAAGGCATAAATCAGAAACAAATTTGAATGTTACTTTTTTATTATATCAATTGACGGGATGAAGATGTGGTGGTAAGCGACACTCCTATCCATAACAGTTGCAGTTTTAAATAAAAAATATCTGGTACTGTCACTGCCCTCGTCATCCTGAAAAGTTGACAATCCATTGCGCCTGTACTTTCACCAGCACTCTTTTCCTTCAAAATCGGAATGCAGTATTGCTCACGTTAGTGCTTGGTGGCAGTAACAGGTAAATATATTTGACACAAAATCGACAAACGTGCCACTTGTGGGTTTAGTGATTAAGAAGTCTATCAGGCATTATTATGGTTTTCGTATGGCGGTAACATACACCATATACATTTGATTATGAAATATAAGCACATGGGACTTGTCAACTTTATATCCCAGGGGGACGGGCACAATCGTAGCGTGTCTTAGATTTTTGCAATATAATCTCAGATATCTGAGTGGCACTGCACCAGGTGCACAACATATCTTAAGATACCTTAAAAAAAAATTAATCTCCGGTGTGCGCAGAACCTACTACGATTTGTAAAAATAAAGCCACATGTGATCATTCGTCAAAAGTGTTTTTATCATACGACGGTCATAAAAATTACGAACAACATGAAACAAACGTGCGTATCGATGGGTCCTATGTATAAGGGCCAAGCACAAATTCACAATTTTACAGGAGAGGCTTCCAAACTTTCAATCTGGTATATTTTCAAGATTTCCTTAAATATGTTTAATTTTGTTTAATCTATAATAATTTGTATACCTTATAGATTATAATGAAATATTTGGCCCTTATACTTAGGACCCATCGGTTTACAAAGTTTTATAACTCTCCTATTTTATTATTTATTATTAACAAAGATTTACATTAAGAAAAACTCATTCTATGCCAGATCCTCTGCCAATTAATCTACGGAACGAACCAGCAGACGTTACGAATTTTTGTATGTGTTTGTTGCAGATCTTTTAATTTTTTGGTTTTTAACTTATTTTGCCGTAGCGCCATCTGTGAGAAATTTATCTCACAGAGGTACCTTTACAGCTACCATCGCTGATCGGAGATGTCGCTGTAATAAATGTAATTTTTAAGTTTTTATTGAATGTCACAATGTTTAAACACTATGATATTCAATTATTTTTTTATGAAATTACTCCACTAGTTTGTTAGATTATAACAAATTATATTCTCGTAGATATTGAAGCCATTTTAAGCTTAAAAAGTTATCGACTAGTTTCGTTCATAGGATCTTTAAACCTCTTTCCTGAAAAGTATTAATATTAATTTTAATTTAATAATATTAGTATTAATTTTTGCATAAGTAGCGAATGCCAAGGGTGTGAAGTGGTTCGAATGGTTTTTCCTTTGACCTACTAGATAGTCTGGAACACTCTATCATTATACCATTGATTTACCACCCATTTACACGGAGGGCTTAACGTTATCCTTTCTGATACGTACGGGAAAGGAATTGTGACGTGATTCTCGAAAACTACGTTTAGGGTTATTCAAGGTTACAGAAATGCCTCTTTAAATAACGCAAACATTCATAGCCCTGCTCTAGGGAAGCCCTGTGTCGCGGGTACCACGGACACATAGATAGTCAACCTCGACTCCGAACGAAATCAAGTTCGGGATCTCTAGGTGGCAGATCTAGGTTAGATAATATATATAAACGCGTACATAAATTTGACATGTCTATTTTTAACCGACTTAAAAAAAGGAGCAGGATAGAGATAACTCCGCTATTTGTGAAACCATTTTGATGATTCTTTTTTATTGGAAAGAGGGTACCTCAGTAGTGGTCTCATTTCAATTTGAAGAAAGTATTCTACCTTTAATTTTTTCAACAAAACTTGGCAATTATATGTAATTCCACGAACTTTTAAGGTCGGTTTTTTAGTGCTCCGTATTGAGACTATACATAAAAAAAATATCCCAGATTGTTAAAATTATACTAAACAAATCTTCAGTATTTGCGTCGATTGGATCTTGATAGAAACCATCACAGTTGAATAGAAACGTCCTGTAAAGTATAGTTGAGTAAAATTAGGATATTATTTGCAATATAATTTACGTGAGATAAATAAATGTATTATGTACAACATAAGTTTATGTACAATAATAAAATATCTGAGTAATGGTGTACAAATGTTCGTTGTTATTTAGCATTACAATCTGTACATTGTGCAAGTTGTTTCATAAACACTCGCGGTGTGTACAAACATGCACCGACTGCGCCATTGTCAACGCGATGATAATTGTGGTTTGCTTGTACAATAAAAAGTCGTTTGTATATGTTATGGTATTTGTATTTAGGTCACTATGAGTCCATTTATCTTCACGTTTGTATCTTCAACACCAAATAAGCAGCCCTAGCAAGGCTGAATATGTGTGATAAACCTCCCCGTGATAATATTTCATTCAGTTGATAAATCTAAGTTTGCTTATTATTATTATTGTTAAACACTTTGAAGAACAAGGACAACGATATGAAATTGCCGATGTAGCTATCTTTGTTGTTTAATCATATTACCGCGAAAACGATGAAAAAAAATGACAAAGCTAAATTTGCTTATTTGGTAACAAACTATTGTTATACTTTTCAAAGAAAAGGACAACGATATGAAATTACGTATATCGCTATCTTTGTCGTTTAATGTTTAATCATCACCGTGAAAACCATGAAACAAAAATATTTTTTCCTTTCGTTTGTCGCGCTTAATTTTATCAACGTAAAGTTGATAAAATTACTGCGCAAATGTTTTAAAATCAGCTGTGACCTTGCAGCCGTGTTCGGCACTGTGTTAATCTTTTGCAGTCATTGGTCGCCGGCGATCGCGATGAAATAAAAATGTGACGTCACGGTGCTCGCCATGTTCGCTATTGTGATAAAATTTTAAAATGCTAGTTTACAACTCGAATTCGACAGCTAAATGTGGATATAATAGGTTTTTCAAGGCGGCATGGTACAGGGGCAGGAATACGTACAGCGGATGAAGGCAATATCATGTCACCATATCTATCACATAAATACCCCAATCATAATGTTGTAAATGTAAGTAGTCATATCGACCACGTAACACTCACCCGTAATGCAAATGGACAAAGGTGGTATTATCTGTTTGTAAACATTTCTTAATTGAACCTACCTTTTGAAGGCCAGTGAGTAGGCATTTTTTAGGTAAGTGTGCCCCAATGTCGTCACTTTGGTATCATTAGTTAAGAAAGAGAAAAACTTTCATCGTATTTGTCTCCTTTACATTTCGAAGAAGATTTATAATATCAAATGACGGGACGAACAAGTTGTGTGCTTGATGGTAAGCTACTCGCCTGTCCATAAAATTTGCAGTGGTACTCAGAGCTTAGCAACGATCTGAGGGGCACGGCACACAATAAAAAACAGCATAATGTGTCATTACTGCTTGGCGGCAGAAATAGGTGGGATGGCGGTGCTTTCCTGGACGAACTCTTTCACAAGGAGCTCTACTGCTACTTAAATTCAATAGTAAAATCTGTATGACTAGAGACAATGACAGATTACGGCTTAATCGTCGCTCCCGGGAGTAGTACTGGTGGAGTAGAAGTAATATACTGCACGCAACTTTTAACATTGTCACAAGCAAAAATGTTTCCGTTTTATTACGAGCGAGAGCAGAAGCTTCCCTGCTTTTCGATAAAAAATTGGCAAAGTAGAAGTTAGCTCTGGTTACCCTCTGGTAGCTGTAAAGTTGTGAACGAATGAAGAAACTTGCATAAGTTTCTCACAACTGGTGTTGATGTGCAACAGCACATAAAGAAATTCGTGAGATTTGTTGCTTCAATTTGTAGCTTAGTTAATAAGAGCTGTGGCCCTGGGTGGCAACAGATCATAGATACACACATACAGGTCGAATCCAGTCAAATTGAAGGATTTTTTTTCTTTGTTATTCAATCTTGGTATGAATAATTATAACAAATTAAAAGTTATTAAATATATAACAATATTACTTTTGACGAATGATCCGTAAGTTACTTATTTTTTTCTTGTCACATTTATTGTTTTTAAGTTATGTCATTTTTTAAGGTGATGTGCGGTGTATCCATATCAGGGCTGTCAATAGTAAAGACATCCATCTGCGCAAATTTGTTTGAATTTGACAGATGGATTTCCATGTAATTTATCACGTATCACTATCGCGGCATCTGTGCAACGGGGACAACACGTATTGTAGAAATACTTATTTGTAGACAATGGCTCGAATTTCAAATGTTAAATATAAACAATGGGACCCAATAATGGGTTATGAAATTCCCAGGCCTTCATTTATACTTGCCTGATGAGGGTGAAGGTTTTGAAAACGATAAGCTGCCAAGTATAATATGTGACTTTTTTGTTATTGTAAATATCTTCTATTTATGAGTCTGAACAATATGTGACATGTCTGTAATTTGAATTAGAAAGAAAATTTTTGGAGTAGCCGTTTTTAATAATTTTCTTACTGAATTTGCAAACTTATTACGAGTACGTATTTCAAAAACATCATCATTCATATTTCTACCACATAATATACGTATTTTGTTTTACTTATGTTTCTAGGAAGAAAAAAATCTTTTTTTCTTCCTAGAAATAAAAATACAAGTAAATAAAGAAACATTTATTCGGCTATTCACAAATATTATTAAATATATACATAACTGACATAGGATCTTTTAAAAAACAAATAAAAACGAAGATAATCTAATAGATAAAAAACTAAAATACATAATAGCAATCTCAGCTTTAAGCTGGGCAGAGCCTCAGCGCTGGTTTTCAGCTGGAGCCTAAGAGGAGGTATATGGTTTCAAAAACTTAACATACAAAGTTAAGAATTTAAAACTTAGAGTAAAATATAATAAAATTACAAGACATCATGATAAAACTAATTAAAAGGGAAAATATAATTACAATTAAAAATGATTCTATAAATGTGCATTGTGCTTTTAATAAAGTTATACATTACAATATAAAAAATAGAAAATGTTCACAATAACAATAATATAAATAATCATTAAGAAAAAAGATATCCATAATATTAACCTTAGAACTAAATACAAACTCATGGTACCATGATTTCGTTTAACTAAAGGTAAACGATTATTTTATGGGGAACTGCATACGATTTTACAATAAGATTCCGGAGAATATATTAAGATTATCACTTCCTAAGTTTAAAACCTACATTAAAAGTATTTTAATTGAAAAGTCATATTACAAAATTGAAGAGTATGTTTTAGGTACAGAAATATGTAAAGACAACAAGAGTCTACATTCCACACAATTATGATTCAAACTGTATTCCATAGCATTTAAGTTTATTTGAAAAGAGCAATCCCTAGAGTTTCTTGTTCGTTCTTCGCAGGGAGGTCAGCGTAATAAACGAGCAAAGCTTAAAAAGTAGCTTAAAAAATGACGTTTTCAAAGATAAAAATTATATTTATGGAATAAATAATTATTTGACTTTGAATATCAGAGAAATAATTGTGATAACTGAGTTAAACAATGACTGATCAATAATTTTAACAACTAATATATATGATAGAATAATTTTAAATAATTTTAGATCATACGGAAGTTGTCGCCGTTTATTTGTTGTATCAATGTTATTTCCTTAATTTTAGTATGGAAGCCCGACACAGTAATCTTCTACATTCATACATATCATAAATTACTGGATAGAGATGATAAAATAATATTGCCAGTGTTTTGTAACCATTGCTATGCTATAATATTGTAAAGAATTTTTGCATGTCAGAAACGGCTGCAACATGCTTGTGTTTGAGACCAAGTTTTATGCACTTTTAGCACCACTTACCGTGTTTGCTTGCACATAAACCATTTTCATTTCATTACATTGGTGTTCAATGTTATACATACGTATATGTCATTATTATGGATACAAAGATTCAACAAACACAAAGAAACATTTCTTCGCACCGACTATAAGCAGCGTCTGTTGTCTAACCGAGGCTACTAGTGGAGTATTTTCACAAGAAATATATGAATATCATGGTAGTAAAAAGATCATGATAATATATAATAGATAGCCTATACATAGTCCCACTGTTAGGCACAGGCCCTCCCTTACATTGGGAGGGCTTGGGCTGTAGTTCCCACGCGGTCCAATAAGTCAAAGTCAAAGTCAAGAATCTTTTCTTCACAGGTAAGTAAAAGACATTTGATATCGTCACACTTCCTTTATCTCTTCAGGTCGCTACCACGGATTACGGACGGAGAAGCTGTATAATAACCTAAAATAAATGACAATTTTTGAATATCAGTCGGAATCTTATTATAGAAGCGTATACATTGCCCCTTAAATTAATTTGAGACTTTGTGAAGACGACTTTCAAGAACAGCTAGTTTGTTTTTATACCTCGTACTAATGTTATGTCTGTCACAATTTTTCTTATATAAATGAATATTCTCATAAATGTCCTGTGACATTAATGTAAGGATGTTAAACTCTTTGAACTTATCCCTTCGAGGTATGAGAACTTCTTATACATCATTAAATTGCTTTACAGATTTGTGCAGGTTTCTTCCACTTTGATTTCCTTCACCGAAAAGCTCATAGTAAATTTCAAATAGAGTAAATACAACATGATATAAAATAAATATCACGTATACGTCATTTCATTTTCAAAAATATTGTTGATCTTCGTTTTGTTACAAAAGCGTCGCTGAAATATAATACGACCGGTCCTAGGTGTTCACCAGGGAGAGCTTTTAGGGCCGTAGTTCACCGACGGTGTTTATTGCACGTTGGGACTTCACAAATTTTGCCATAGAATTTTTTCTTTGTTCTGCTTGTTGTGTTTGCATGGTATACCTATGTCGAAATACATATTTGGTGAAATTACAGGCACATGGGACTTGTGGAACTTATGTCTCAGGGTGACGGGCGTAGGGGTAATGCCCCTCAGATCTTTGCTTTTTAAAGCTCTGAGTGGCACTGCAATTGTTATGGACAGGCGTGTCACTTACCACCAGGCGTACGACTTGTTCATCCAGTCACTTCGTATCATAAATAAAATAATTAAAAAAACATACCACGGGACTGTAAAGGGCGACCCGTTGTTTTGTTTGAAAAAATAAATAAACACGATCTAGATCAGACGAAATAGTTTCATTTTCTAAGTAAATAAATAGTTAGATTTAACTTACATTAGATAATTGTTGCTTTAACCGACTTCAAAAAAGGAGGAGATCATGTGTATTATAGGTAGATATGTGTATTGTAGTAGTAGGAGAGCCCCTTGTGAAAGAGTTCGTCCAGAGAAGTACTACCACCTTACCTATTTCTGCCGTCAAGCAGTAATGTGAGCATTATTGCGTTCCGGTTTTGAAGGGTAAATAAGGGTGCTCGTGAAATTACAGGCACATGGGACTTCAACTTATGTCTCGGGGTGACGAGCGCAGTGGCAGTGCCCCTCAGATCTTTGCAATTTAAAACTCTGAGTGGCACTGGTGGCTGGCACCATGCTGGCACTGACTTCAAAAATGACAGATTTGATATTGTAAATATTTAAGTACCAATATTTTTTTGTGGTAAAATAAAACTTCAAACCGGTCAGTAAGTAGTACATACTAATAATAGTATTTTATTAAAATTATAGGTAACAGGTTTGGACAAGAATTGTCACGTTCTAATTGTAAAAACATACTACAAATGTAGATAGATTCATTAATAAGTAACTATAATACTGTATAAATAAGAACGAAAGAAATAAGACAAAAATAAATAAAAAGTATTACGTGATTTGTTGTCAGAGTAGTGAGTGTTTGTGGTATTTGAAGTTGGTTGAATTTTTTTGAGGGGTTAAGTTTTAAATCGCAAAGATCTAAGGGGTACTGCCGCTGCGGCCGTCACCCTGAGATATAAGTTGACAAGTCTCATGTGCCTGCAATTTCACCAGCAACCTTACCTTTCAAAACCGGAACGCAGTAATGCTCACATTAATGCTTGGCAGCAGAAATAGGTAAGGTGGCAATACTGCCTTGGACGAACTCTTTCACAAGGAGCTCTACTGCTACTAAAACCCTCCTTAGTGGAGACTCGTGCCCAGAAGTGGGATCTAATACTTCAGAAACTTTTGCGGCAGTGGGTATAACAATATGAATAATAATATAATATATACGGGATGAACTACATGTTAACTTTTACAAATATAGATTACAGCTTTCATATTTTTTAAAAAACTGCGTTGTTACTGGGTTGACAACGTGAACAAAATATGTTTGGTATTCCTTTATTTATATACTATGTCGATGTAACATGACGGCAGTGCTGGAGGATATTATCCTTCAAATGAGACAATTTTGTACTTGGCGCTTCAAACTTTATAATTGGCTGGAAATTAAAATAATAATTAACGCAGTGAATGAATATCATTATGAGATATCTATTTTTGATTTCGATGTTTTCACTACAACTTGCAAAAAAATATGAATTTAAAATCAAAAAGAATTTATTTAAAGACAAAACTTATGTGTATGGCTTGAAAGTATGCAGTATTAGTTATTCATAAGAAGGTAGGGTCAGTGCCCTAACTTAGGTATCCAACATTTGTAGGAAGTACTATACAAATAGTGGGTATCTAAATGAGGGCACCAACTGTATTAGTAAATGGACGGTCCCTAAAGTAATTACTTAATAATATATAAACTCTTATTTATTTATCCTGCACGGAAGATCGGAAAGAACTATAAAAAGTGGTTATGTTCTAGATACTAATATACACATTTTATCATAGATAATTCTGTACATGACAGGTGGAACTATCGTTTATTTGTGTTTTAATACATGAATCAGGTACATGAGTTATAAAAGCGGTATTTGGGTCAATCAATTTTTATATCGACACTCCGATGAAAATGAAATTTAAAAATACGCTTATGTTTTTTTTATTAAACTATTGTGTCCCTTTGATATTTTTAAAATTAATGAAACTGCGTTAGAAAAGATAAAATCTTTTTCTCGGATATAAATAGAATAGAATAGAATACAAATTTATTGCAACGCCACAACACATAGACACAAACAAAATTGAAAACACTTGGACAAGCAAAACAAAATGAAAAGAAATAATAAACAAAAAAGAAAATGCAAAAACAAAAAGAAAATAAAAATAAAATAAGACAAAACAGACAAAAAGCAAAAAAAAATGTAACGACTACAAATAATGTACCGTTATTTGTGCGGTTGTGGCGTTCTGTTTTGTTTTCTCAAATCGTGTTTTGTTTTTTCAAACTATGCAACGTTTTGGGTTCTTTATAGGTTAGGACCTGTAAAGAACATGAAGGGAAAAAAGTTCCTACCTTGGTTATACGAATAATAAAGCCACATGTGATTTTACGACTCTAAGACTGAACTTGACACACGCTATTCCGACTATATTTTACTTCAACATAAGTTTACTCAGACACCATGCTACTCCAACTTTTCCTAAAGTCATAAACAGGTAAGGGGGCAGTATTCCCTTGTCGAACTCTTTCACAAGGAGCTCTACTAGGCACTTCTAAAAGAAGAACGCAGTACATTTTAGTGCAATTTTTTGCCGATGTGAAAGAACTTTTATTGTCTTGTATCATTTACATACTATTTCTGAACAAACAATAAATATGCATCATCTTTGATGTAACAACTGCCACATCTGCAAAATGACGACGAGCTCTTTGTGAAAGAGTTCATCCAGGAAGTATTGCCACCTTACCTATTTCTGCTGCCAAGCAGCAACATGAGCATTACAGCATTCCGGCTTAGAAGAGTAAGGGTGCTGGTGAAATTACAGGCACATGGGACTTTTCAACGTATGTCTCCGGGTGCAGGACACAGTAGCAGTGTCCCTAGGATCTTTGCAATTTAAAGCTCGTGTGGCACTGTAACTGTTATAGATAGACGTGTCGCTTACCACCAGGCGCACGACTTGTTCGTCCCGTCACTTGGTATTAAATAAAAAAGACAGGTTTAAAGATTCTACGAGCGAAATTAGTCGATACTTTTTTATGCTTCAATATTAGAGATATAAAATTTCACATTATATATAATTTGTTTAATTTAGTTCGTACTATTTTAATGACTTTCATATGATAAAAGTACTGTTGATGGATCACATGTGACTTTATTAAACTAAGGGTACAACATTACGTAGATAATGGAAAAAGTTAATGTCGTATCCTTAGAATAATAACGCATAGAAACCTAGTCCGTACACGCTAAGTGAGGCAAATTGAAGCGCGCCAAAAGGGCCTACACGAGCTAAAAATACGTCAGACAAACATAAAATAGATACTAACATCACATTCCACAAGGAAGTAACGCGTTTCAACTTATATTTTTATATAAATATTCACTAAAACCGAAAATTAACCTACTATTAAAACTAGCCTACATGAATTTGATTTTTGCCTCACTTGTGACAGTTCGTTTGATATGAAACTATCATTCTATGCGTTATTACTCTAAGGTCGTATCGTATCAGGAAATTAAGGCTTAAGCGCTAAACAGAGATGATTGGAGATTACTCCACCGACAAGAGCCAAGCTCTTAAATGAGAAGAAGAGAAGACGACATTACGTCTGTCCATTATAATTTCCTAAAGCATATCACAAAGGCGCTCTTTTTAGTCCAGAACAAAATTTTAATGTCTATGGTACTCGGTACCGAACTGAAAAGTTTCATTACAATTCTATATACAGTACTACAGTTCTGCACACAGAACTATATAATGAGTTTCAAAAAAAGAACATTGTATTTTTGCTAATAAAAAATATTAAACATGACACTACTCAAACGCTCTACCTCCTGCTACTGCCTCCTGATGAGTTAAATTGGACTAAAGATCTTGCAACCGAGCCATAATCTTTTATTTAAAAAATTGATTGGTTAAAATATAAGCGGTATTTGGGCGCTTCTATTCTATCTCTTTGATTCTTTGTCTTGTAGCGTTCGTCTGGCTTTCGTCTAAATATGTGAAGAGGCTGTACGGTAGAAACTTTGCCTACACAAATAAATGGGTGAAAACTTCTACAAAAATTGCCTTTGTTATCATGGATTGCTAGCAAAATGTACTAAATAATGCTTGTTTTGTTTGTTTTTGTTGTTTCATTATTTTATATACTTGCAGAAAAAGTATTGTATGCAATCATTACAAAATTATAAGTACAGGCACGCTATGATGGCCGTTTGTCCGCTCATCAAGTTTCGTATCAATTCATAACAACGTCGAAGGAGCTAATTGCTGTACATTGTTGTCAATAGTGACGTGCAGTAAAATTTATGAAATGTATAATTTTACGACTCGGCATTTGTTTTTCGAAATTTTTTAAAATGTGATATAATACGATCGTCACTTATGGGATCGCTGACCAGCACAACTTCTACTTCCGGCAAACTCGCGTCAAAGCTCAATGTAAAACAAAGCTGTTTCGAATTGACGATATATTAAGTAAACATTTTTTTTCTCATTTTATTAAAACTTTTTAATCAGCTACCTCTTGCAATTGTACGACTCGCATTTGATTATATTTTTTTCGATAATGAATTGAGATTTGACATCACTATTGTAATCTGTGCCGGTGTTGTAGATTTTAAAACTCGTACCTTCGGTACTCGACTTCTCCTCATTATGCAACGATTGCATAAAATAATATTAGTCGTATTCAAGTCTTAAACTCCGCTCGATAACGGTCCTTTATCCTGTTCGCGGGGCAAATGACAAAAGCTCCGAAAATAAACAGCGTTCGTGTCGAGTGATTGTTTACGAAGTGACAGCTGAGCTGCTGTGATGAGGGTTGAAATTTTAACTTGAAACAAAACAAAGTTCTGGTTAAACTCTGCTTTTAGCAAGCCGGTGAACCGAATGGCAAAGATCTCTCCAGACTGTGTAGATCAAGCCGGACTAAAAAACAACGTTTTGAATATCTTAAAATATGTTCTCGGAAAATTGGTAAAGTTCTGGCTCTTAGACATTTTTATTTGATTCTGAATTACGTGGGTAGTTCGTCTGTTCTCATTGGAAATAATAACTCTCGAACTTTGTAAATTAACATTTGTGTTACTGTTTTACTTAGTTTTCTTGATTTCTTCAGCAAACAATCACGAAAACCTAAAAAGTCTGTTAAGTTAACGTAAATTTTTTTTTTAAACGAGAGAACAACAATTATTAAGTATATTTCGTGTGTATGTCATTGCTCATTTACATACGATCATTTAAATCCACATATCACCGATAAATCACTTTTCTCAAACATGCTCGGAAATGTTTACATTACTTTCAAAAACCGAACACGGAAAGTTAGTCATTTATGCGACTTCTTCCCAGCTAAAGCCTTCAAAATAAGTATGAAAATCCATTACTGTCCTCTTCTCTAAGCTTTTAAATCTACCTACTAATAATGAACTATGTAAACAGGCAAAAGAAAAAAATCATACAGTCAACTACCCAATGTTCGTAATAACGAGAATTAAAAATACCAACTTGTACCGTTTACTTAAAAAAATAAATATAAAGGCGGAAAATTAAACTAAAGTGCCTGTTTTTTAATCTTGTTTTATATTTTTGTAACTCATACTCGTCCAGCAATCCTTTACTTCCCGGCCTCTGCAATAATGTGCTATTTCAACATTTTTACACTAAGATAATTGATGTTTATTTCTTCCAGTCGGGAAGTAGTGTGACAGTAATTTTTAAAATATGACTTGAATGATCTTAATTTTTTTGTAAATGCCTCGTATTGTTTTATTTTTATATTTATTTGGGCTACGATGTGTTATTTTCGGGGTAATTTTGCATGGTTGGTGAATTTTTATCCTGTTTGTACCAGGATATACTATTTAGGTAAATGTGGTTACGTTCTATGAAAATAAAACTGAACACTAGTGTCACGCCTGTTCGAATACGCTGTGTTTTAATTATTGAGTTAATTTCAGTTATTACTATAATATAATAACGCTGATTATAAGTAACATAATCTCAGTACAGAGTACTAAAAAACCGACCTCAAAATTCATTAATCCCCTAGTTTGCCACCCTTAGAATTATACTATAATGTACATTTTCGAATATTTTCTTCAAATTTAAATAGGACCACTACTGAGGTACCACACTCTGTCCAACAAAAAAAGAATCACCAAAATCGGTTCACAAATGCCGTGAGTTATCGTGTAACATACATACAAAAAAACACAGTGAAATGGAAAACCTTCTTTTTTTGAAGGCGGTTAAAAATGTATCATAATTCAGTTGATATATTTTAACATCGATTCGTTATTATGGTCATCTCTTAAACGGATTATAATTGGCCGTTGTGTGATCGAGCGGGTCCGGAATGATCCGTTAAAAATTAATACAGTGCGGTAGGTAATGTAATGTAAGAAGGTTAAAATACAAATAACACAGATCCAAACACGTACGCAAAAAATACACTCAAACACACACACGTTTCGGTTTAGATGGGTAAGGGTGCTGGTGAAATTACAGGCACATGGGACTTTTTATATCTCAGGGTAACGAGCGCGCAGTGCCCTCAGATCTTTACGATATAAAGCTCTGAGCGTCAATGCAACTGTTATGGACAGGCGTGTCGCTTACCACCAGGCGCACTACTGGTTCGTCCCGTCACTTGGTATCATAAAAAAACACACAAAGCAGCAGCGTTATTCTAAATAGATCTGGGGCCTTTATTAATCAAAATCTTTGTCAATGACATCTCAGAATGTTTTCAATATAGTGACTTCACGCTCTACTCGGACGACGTTAAATTTTACAGGACGATCACGACACTTGAGGATGTTTGGTTATTGCAAGATGATCTTAATAGATTACTCCAGTGGTGCAGTGATAATAGAATGATACTCAATCACAGTAAGTGTTATCTGTATACCTTTACAAGAGAAGTGAAAGTACTAAATTGTTCTTACAATATCCTAAATAACAACCTTACTAAAGTCGATAGCATAAGGGATTTGAGAATGACGGTCGACGTCAAATTAAACTTTCTCCAACACATTGACAGAATTATAATAGATCAATTCTTTAGAATGTCCAATCTTATAATACGTTCCACTAAAAAATTTAAAAATGCTAAGACTAAACTTATTCTATTTTTGTTCCTATCTAGGAGCATCTTAGAATATTGCTCAATAGCATAGAATCCTTTCTGTAACACCCATTCTCAATATGTGGATCGACTATCCAGATATTATGTAGGATACTATCTCCGTCCAACCGCAGAATTATGTTAGATTTATGCTTCTTACATAAAATTATGAATAATGCAATAGATTCTCCACATGGTTTAGCAAAAAAATAACTTTACAATTCTGAGGCGAAACGGCCGTTCCATTAATTATGTTCCATTTAAACATAGATTTTTCTAGGACTAATTTAGGTTTAAGTGCTCCTATAAATAGAGTTATAAAAAAATACAACAATGTATATAAAGTCATGAATCTGGACATATTTAATGATTAGCTAGCTATCTTTAAAAATAAAAAATAAAAATATTTTATTCAAAATTCTGAATGATCTATTTTGTACCATATCGTTTATTTAAATTCTTTTTCTAATGCAGGGTTTGTATTGCTTTTACTTTTTTTTTAACTGTAAAGAAAATTGGAATTATAATTATAAAGTGTAATTGAATAATTAATTTTCATGTATCCTTGGAACTGTATAGCTTGCTGTGTTAGCCAATAAGTGTGGTGTATCTCTATCTTTAAACTTTGTAACGTATTTTATACATTTGCTATTGTTGTATATGCATCAAGTTGGTTTTACTTATGAATTGTTATTTTGATAATATACAGGTAAGGAAAAAAGTCAATAAAAGCTTAAATACTAAAAAGTAAAACTAGGATATTTAAATTTTTATGAATAAAATTGGGTACCCGCGGCAAGGTGGCCAAGATGCTAATGCGCTGGGTTCGCCCTTTGTATTGCTATGCTAATGCGCTGGGCAAGGAAGCTTTCCCAGACAGTCTATTAATTTATGTATAAAATTTTATACAGATGAAGGGAACTGGGACCCCACGGGCCTAGGGTTTCGACTTCAAAGGTTGTAAATAGGTAGGCGGAGCCAAGATCCTGATACTTATTACTTTTTATTTTTTAGACATAGCCAGCCTTCTTGCTGGTGTGATGGAGATGGGATGGGGCAAGTGTATCAGTACATGTGGCGTCGCACATCAGTGTCCGGCCTTACTCCAAGGGTTGAGAGTTGGCTCTCCTATTTAATAAATAAATAAATAAAATAGATCTTATTCCCTAGAAACGATGCGACGTCCTTAGGACCGGAGATTTCAGGCACTGTTGCAGCTACAAACTTCGATATTGCACTTAAACTATTAGTTTTGACTTTGTCACGAGCGCTCTCAAGGGTCTTTTGATGTCCAGCATAGACAGACCTGGATCTAGTGCACTAACTTCTAGGTGTTAATGTCGTCGAGAGTAATGTACGTAATAGAAAAATATAATATACTTTAGTTTAACTAGTTTCCACAAATTAATGACACTCTTACCAGTACAACAACAGAACAACCATGCAACCCACTGCATTTGAATTCCTCATTAATTCGAGCACGTAGCTCACGCCTCGTGAGTGAAACACAAAATCAGACGTTGAAATTTACAAATGCTGTCAAGACCAAAACACTGTGAATCGTGTTTATTGGATTGTGGTTCTTGCATCTATAGAATTGAAGAAAATTTTGCATAATTATTCAATGTATAGGTACATAATATGTTATCTGTATTTGTAAAAATCAAACTTAGAACACAATCTTTATTTTGATTTTAATAGCCACAATGGCTATTAAAATCAAAATAAAAATTAAAATAGAATCGGTTTTATTTGACATACAAACACGAAGATCACCAACAATTATAGAAAAGAAAAACCAAAACAAAATAACAATTATTATTGTAATAATAAGAAACAAATTGAATAGAGCATTCAAAAAGGTCTATGATTAAGTGTCTGAGAACTGTGTAAATAATAATAAATAACTCTCGCTGTTATTCTGCTATAGCCCGTCATGGAGTAGAACACAACAAACAAAATTAATATTGTAATACTGGCACAAACAAATTAAGCACAAATAACAATAAAATGTTAAAATTACAAATTATAAAATAATCAAAATAAATAGTCATCATCATGTCAGCCGGAAGACGTCCACTGCTGAACATAGCCCCCCCCCCCCAAAGATTTCACAGCCCATCGGACGCGACGTGCATCCATCGGTTACCCGCCATCCTTACCAGGTCATCCGTCCATCTAGTAGGGGGGCCGTCCCACTGAACGCCTTCCGGTTCGTGGTCTCCATTCAAGAACCTTTGTGCCCCAACGGCCGTCAGTTCTACGAGCTATGTGCCCTGCCCACTGCCACTTCAACTTGCTAATGAGTTCTTCTTATTTCTGATTCGATCACGTAGAGAAATGCGGAGCATTACTCGCTCCATAGATTTCGCTTACCCTAGCTTTTTTATGAGGCTCGTAGTAAGTGACCACGTCGTAGCTGTAGGTCATCGCTGGCAACACGCACTGCTCGAAGACTTTTGTCTTGAAGGACTGCGGTATTGCGGACGAGAAGACGTCTCGAAGCATCCCGAAAGCTGCCCAACCGAGTCGGATTCGACGAATAAATAATAATATTCGTCAAAATAACCAATTTTGTTAGTCAAATAAACATCCTTACTTATTTCCGTATAACTGGAATAACTCCGAGCTCCCGCGAATTGAGGCTGTGTGCTAGTATTTTAGTCAAGTGGCAATTTATAGTAACTGAACGTCTACCAACTGACCAAAAAGCATTCTCAATACAGCAATGTACAGTACGTTAGTGAATAGCGTTGTGTAAGATGATCACGCAACGTATTAACAAAATAAATTATCTAATAAAGCAATGGCTTCTTAAAAGATGTTGAAGAAAAATTTGTGTGATAAAAGGAAAAAGCTATGGTTACGAGAATTGATTAAGAAGAAGAAGAAAAGATGAACAATTCTCGTTCACCCACATACAATGACAACCAATAATGACCATAAAGCGCTCCGCAGATGGAGCAACTTTAGTTGACGCAACTATTTATTTATATCTATTTAGCCAATTTTTTACAAGTTTCCATTAGCGGTTGCCGGTTGTAGCAACTAAATGGCCTAGTTGTCCGTTGTCGCAATTTTAAATAAACTTTCGAAATCCACGGTCAAGACTGACGCTGCTGGGGACGGAGAGTGAGTGAAGTTGCTTCACGAGTTGCTGTTGCCGGTTGCGGAAACTGGCAACTGGAGACAACCGATACAAATTTGCAAGTTTCTAGATGCGGCAATTAAGAATTTATTTAATCACGGATTTCGGCAATCGAAAACTGCAGTCGATTGCCGAAACTCTCAACTGAAGTCGCTACGTCTGCGCGGTTTCTTGAAATTATATGAAAAACGGCATAAACAGCTAGTTGCCAGTTGCCGAAACTTGATGATCAAAGTTGCTCCATCTGCGCAGCGCCTAAATACTACGAGTAAATTATGTGAAACCGTCAAGTTACGTAAAATTCTGAAAAATATTAAAAAATGTACGTAGGTATATACAACGTAATCGTTTACTCAATTACAAAATAATTATATTTTGTTCCTTTATGTACATAACACGCATTATTCCACTGCGGGCCAGTCAAGTTCAATTTATCAACGGGACTGACCTTTAACTTCTACATAAACAACTATGACAAATTTGTTCCTCAGGGATGTAAAACAGGGTAAGTTTGACTTTTGTTTTAGTAGAACAAAGAGTTTGAGAGATATACCCAATTTGAAGATTGTCTTTATTTCATTTAATAGAAAAAATGATGTTAAAAGAGTAGACGATATGCATTTGGCGTGATTCCTAAAGAGAGAATAGAGAGGGGATCTATTCATTGATTTTCCAGTCTTAATGGTTAGGCACAAAACTTGAAGGGTTCGCGGTAGAGCAATCAAAGGGGCCTCACCTGAATTAAGAACCTTCAAAGGTTGGGTCAAATATAGATATTTAAAACACTTATATTTCCATGAAATGTACGCGCGATATAACGCATACCTTAACGTGGACTTATTACATAACGTATGTTCACAAAATGCCCACTTTTCAGTGGAGAAGTTTAAAGATTCTATAAACGAAATTAGCCAATAACTTTTTATGCTTAAAATGGGAGAGTTATAAAATTTCATATATACATAATGTGTTTACCATACCGCAAAGTTTGAAAACAAAGGTTTTCAATCAGTGCGTTCTATCTGTTATGGCATACGGAGCCGAGACGTGGACACTCACTTGAAAGTCGCTCGGCGAGCTATGGAACGAGCCATGCTCGGAGTTTCTTTGAAGGACAAACTACGGAACGAGGTCATCCGACAGAGAACTAAGGTCGTCGACATAGCTGGTAGAATAAGCAAACTGAAGTGGTAGTGGGCCGGCCATGTCTGACGAAGAACCGATAATCGTTGGAGGAAGCGAGTTCTTGAGTGGAGACCACGGCTCGGCAAACGTAGTGTAGGACGCCCTATGGCCAGATGGAGAAACGATTTGCCAAGGGCTGCTGGCAGCAGATGGATACAGCGAGCTGAGGACCAGGCGAAATGGCGGGTATTGGGAGAGGCCTATCTAGCTAGTCTAGCAGTGGACTACGATAGGCTGTTGTTGATGATGATAATTTGTTTCTCGTAGTTCTTATTATTTTTATGAGTTTCCTGTGCATCATAAGTTAATTTGATGATTTCGGCGGCCCAACAGTTTGCAATGTCGGCTCTTGACAACGAGGTCCTGGTGTCCCGTGTGACAGATTTGGGAAGCGAAATTTAAGGGGTGAAAAATGACGTAATTGTACTGCCGAGTTGTTAAGTTTTCGCGGTTGTTATTTTAAAATGAAAATATTGTTTCGGATCTAAATATTTATTTGTTATAACAAACCAACATTTCAGGTCCCACCCAGAATGTAGCAAAGAACTTAATTTTATTGAATGTAGTAAGATATTGCGTTGTTTGTACAGTCATTTGCAAATAAAAAAATGTATTTATTATTTATTTTAAGCAAGGAGGCTCATCGCTAACTCTTTCTATATAAAGACACCTGGTATCTAGTCTGCTGTCAGGACATTAACAAGAATCATGATATTCCTACACAGTTTGGTGAAATAATAAAAGAACAAAAAATTACGGCATAAAAACAAAGATTAAAAATTAAAATTCAATAACTCTTTGATCCAGTTAAATGTAATTTCAAATATTAACCTTACGTTCGTACGTTTAAGAGTAAGTTTTAATTAATTGATATGTACGGTTATTATGTTCTGATACAAATATATACAAGAAAAAATTTGATAATTAATAAAAAAAAATGTAACTGCGAAACTTTAACCTAATATTAACCTTATACCTGAAACGTTAAGGTATACCTTAACGTGTGAACTCATAAGCGAGAAAATTAAAAGGTCTATTCACATAGAATGAAATATTATCAACTTCTAATAGAATGAAATATTAGAATGAAATATTAACAACACTCGAATAGAAAATCTTAGAAAATAGTGTTGTGCGGAATTGGTATATAAATTCATGCGTTCTCTCATAGTGAAATTCCTTTTGTGAACATCTATATAATATTTCTCTTTACACCAAAATTGTCGGAAACTCCAATTACAAATTGGATTACATCCTCGCGAATATATGCGCGATTTATTGAGGGATTGGCAAATCGGTAAAAGAAAAGGTGATAAAAGGAGGTACAGGAAATTAAAAGAAAAAGAATGGGCCTGTTCGAAAGGGCGAAGTCGAATTATGTAGTGTTTGTTTAGGATCAGGCTGCAATTTGTAGATAGCTAATCAATGTGAACTAGAGCTTAGTTGGGGTTTTGACTGCCAAGTATGATAACTAAAGATATTTGTTTGAACCGAAGAAATAACCTCCTTGACAAAATTTCTCATAGCTTGGTAGCAGTATAGCTCCTTGTGAAAGAGTTCGTCCTGGGAAGTACTGTCACCTTACCTATTACTGTTGTCAAGCAGTAACGTCAGCATGACTGCGTTCCGGTTTTGAAGGGTAAGGGTGGTGGTAGAATAACAGGTACATGGGATTTGTCAACTTATGTCTCAGGGTCACGGGCATAGTGGCAGTGCTATAGATCTTTTCGTTTTAAAGCTCTGAGTGGCACTGTAACTGTTATGGACGTGTTACAGGCGTGTCGCTTACCACCAGGCCCACGACTTGTTCATTCCGTCACTTAGTATCATAAAAGCTTTCAATAATTTTTGTTTTACAAGTGAGCAGTAGAGTTACCAAAAATTACATACTGCAAAAAATCTGACTTTTCACTAAGTGGAGTTTAATGGAATCAATCATACTTTTTGATCGATTTCAATTCGAGGTTATTAAGCAAATTGATTAATGAATTTAATCATGTGGTTATTGATTCCATTAAGATCATTTGATTAGAGTCAGATATTTCTCAGTGTAATTTGCTTCTGTATTTCACGGTTGACCGTGACCATGGGACCTGTAAAGGGCCCGAAACGTCGGTTTGTTTGAAAAAACAAATATACGCGATTTAAATCCGGAAAAATAGTTTCATTCCTATGTATAACAATCGCGAAAACCTAAGAACTCGATCTGTATTTATATATTAATTATGGTTTTAAATATACTACCTTTTTCATTTTACACCCGTAATCAAGGCACTTCATTTTTATTACGCGAATCCTAGGATTTCCAGATGTTTTACAGCATTTCTTTTACGATCTTAATTTTATTATCATACTTTATTGCAGGTTACAATAAAGCCTAGCCTCTGTTTATATCCATCGCTGTATCTGAATTTATGAGGCTACCTGGTCTTTAGGATTAGATAGAATGTATGAATATTCCATGCCACTTTGTTGAATAGGTTTGAGTTATCTTTTTGTGGCGATTGCCCTGTCTTTCTTAATTTTGTACTTAAAAGCTTTACTCTTATGGTGACCTTTGTGTTTCTTTACGGTAATGTAAATATTATAAGAAAATTTATGTCTGAAAAAGTTTGAAAACTTCTTTTACTTCTATTGTTAGATTTCCAACGCGTGTTTTCCTGGGGTGGTGGTTTTGATTGGAACCCTCTTTTAACCAAGATCTGTCTGGGTACGAACAGATCGATTTTTATTTAAATAACATACTGGTAAGTACTAATGTCACTTTCAAAAACCATTGTAAGGTTTTATTTTGCATTATAACAAATTTAAAAAATGTAACTATAACGATATACCTATCAGAAAGTAATAAACTGCTATCCATAGTATTATATGGGCTATCTATGTGATATCTACCTGATATGGGCTGCTAATTACATAGTTCGAGATATTGATTTCAAGTGCAAGGATATTAGACATTTTAGAGATTAAACTGTCGAGAAAATAACTTTTTTATAAAAAAAACTGACTTTAATAAGATAGTTACTTACCGCAACTAATAATTAGTAATTCTCCTCAACGGTAAGGGTCAAGTCACACTGAAAGAGCCGCGGCCGGAGGAGCATTTTTGGTTCAAAGTATGACTTAACATTTTGAACTAATTTATTCATTTATTTATTGGCTAACCAACAGCTTTACACATTCTTATATGATTATTCTAGAGATTACATGTAGTATTGTTCTTATGTGTATTCCAGTTATGGGTCAGCTCGTATCTGGACCAAATGCTTCATGACATAGCTTAACAAACTGACATATAGGAAATGAAAGTATTTTTCGGTTCTAAATCATTAGTTTTTTTTTAAATAAACCAACGCTTCGGGCTCTTTATAGGTTCCATGATGACGGCTGACTGAGATGGTAGAGTCGTCAACCAGCTATGTCTAATATTACTGCAAATCACCCTAATTTTCAATATAGTTACAAAAGTTATTCATTAAATATCTTATTTTAAAATTTGCCAAAGAACATTTCTATTTACGTTACATAATATGTTTTACAAATTATTTTGTGAATAATTATTGAATTAAATTTATTATTAATTAATTACAAAAATTTTAGATATTTAAGAATTTCAAACATACACACATCAAAAAAAGTTTGCGATCAATAGCATAAGCTCCTATAATTCTTTAAATTTAACTTTATCAAGAAAAAATCTATGTTGTATGCTTTCTTTAAATAGGAATACCCTGTTTGAAATTAAAATATAAAACTATTTCTTATTATTTATTTAAAAAAATTGAGCCATTAATCATAATGTAATAGTGATAGAAATTTCATAGAAAGATAAAAGACTGTTTAATTAAACTTAAACAACAATTTATTATTAAAAGGTGTAAATTCAATATAAAATAACTCCTCCCCTGGCTCGAATACATGCGAAGATCCTCCTGGGCATGCTGAGGATCAAGTTATCCAGCATTTCCTGGGGTAACCTATCCCATTCTTCAATAGCGGCTTCCCTGAGCTCTGGAACTGTCTGGGGACGTGGCTCACGGTTCCATACTGCTCGTTTAAGAGCATCCCACGCGTGCTCTATTGGGTTTAAGTCGGGCGAGCCGGCAGGCCAGTCTAATCGTGTGATATCGTATTCTTGAAGAGCAGCATTGACTCGTTGAGCTCGATGTGCGGGCGCATTATCATCGACCAGTACAAATTGGTGCCCATGGTTTACTCGGAATGGTCTGACGATATCATCAATAGCAACTGCTTTGTACATGTCTGCTGTCATGAAGCCCCGATACGGGATCAAAGGCGTTCTAGCTCCAATCATAATGCCACCCCAAAAGGACACCGATTTTCCGCCTTGCTGAACTGTTCCAGTGGCAGTTCTTTGTCTTTCACGGTCGCCTGGTCTTCTCCAGACACGGACACGTCGGTTATCTGGACGAGTGCTGATTCGGAATTCGTCAACGAAGAGACAGTTTTGCCAAATGTTTTCGTCCTCACCTTCTTCATTTTGCCGAAGTCTAGCCCACTGCAATCTTTGTTGTTGACGTTGCCGGAAATTGAGCGGAGCTCGCCAAGACCTCCGTGCTCGTAATCCAGCCTGGTGCAAGCAATTGCGAACGGTCTGCGTGCTAACTTCAAGCCCAGAGGCGGCCCTGACTTCTGCTTTTATTTTAGTGGCGTTGATTGTTGGATCACGGGCTGCCAGCAATCTAATATAGCGCTTTTGGGCAGCTGTCAAAACAGTTGGGCGACCGCTGCGGGGTCGGTCAGCTAAATTCCCCATTCCGTGATACCTCTGCAACGTAGCCACGACACAGGATTGGGATATAGCAAGTGTGCGTGCTATTACTCTCGTGGTGTATCCTTCTTCCCTCAAAGTTACTATTCTAGCTCGTAAAACCTCTGATAATCCTCTTGGCATTTTTTCAATCACAACTTTCCGCGAAAAATATCTTGAATCGCTTATAATTGACTAAATGAGATTTCTGAATGAGCGTAAGCTAGGACTGAAAGCCTTTTTATATGAAAAAACAATTGAACGGGGTCATTGTTTTATGTTCTAATTTATTTTTAAATAAAGAATCTAAAAAGAAGAAAAAATCATAATATAATCTACAGTAACAAAAAAGATTTCAGTTTTTCGAAGTGATCGCAAACTTTTTTTGATGTGTGTACATTGGACTAAAAATCTTATATTCCAAAGCAAAAAGTTAAAATTGATTTGAAGTGACAGAATGTTTAGTGCGGCGTCACGAGCAGCTTCGAGGCTACGAGGCGAATCTTGTAGTAGCGACTAGTTGAAATAGTCGTGCTAGCTCCTCCGGCCGCCGCGCGCTTCTGATCTTTCAGTGTGACTTGACCCTAACTGAAACGCACGTATAGTCCTCGTCAAAAGGAATTAGTATGAGCCAAACATTAAGTAAGCTCTGTATGACGTTTGAGGTTTATTTCATCTGTCGGCCATTTCCATCACCAGATCAGCTTTAGATCACCATAACATTTTATTTTCATGGGACTTAACATCTTTGTGCCAAGTTTTATTGAAATTTGTTGACTGAAAGTGGACAAAAATTAAACAAACCGAATTCGTCCTTTTATTTGCCACACTTAGAGATGGAATATTTTCTTTATATTTGAACGGGACCACTGATGAGATAGACACAAAAAAAATATAGTCCAATAATGAACCTCCTCCTATTTTAAAGACGGTTAATTATGTAAAAGTAGATTAAAAACCCAGTCGTGGAATAATGGCATAACGTCGCCTTACTTTCTCAATCACGTATCTTATTAACACAAAGTTACTGAAATGCAACAAATGAATTGTGTATACAAAGTTTACAGGCTGATATCACATTTCCTTAAATTCACACATTGGCTTTTAACTATTCTTAAAATAATGCATCCAAAGTAACGCCCTTGATAAAAAAATTTAAAATAAATAGAAAGTTTTGCCATGTCCTGAATAATGGCTCTTTAAAAGATACGAGTTTGAGAAAGTGAGGCAACGAGAAATGAAATTACGTCAAAAATGTTTATTGCTCCATTAGATACAGAAAAATAGAACCCACATCCTCTCCAATTCTTGTCACTCTATCAACTAACATTGTAGGACGCAGTAACGCTCATATTACTGCTTGGCGGCAGAAATAATCTACATATACACCGCTCTGCCCATCGTAATTTCTAAACACGTTCACCGGCGGTACCTAAACTATGAAATGTACTGATAAGACTCTAAAAATCTGCATACATAATTAGACCACGGTTATAGCCCTACTGTCCATTCGCGTAGAACATTCACCATTCCATAGGTTCGGTTATGGTAGGAACCGTAACGTACGGAATGCAACGTACTGTTACAGTTATGTTAATGTATAACATTTTTACCATTACGGGCATCATAGTGCTATGAATATACAGATTGACCCGTACTGTCTTATTGTATCGTATATTATAACAGAACAAAGACGGTGCGGGTATAGCAGTGATAAGGATAGAAAAAAAATACTGATTGTATTAATTCAACTTGAGTTTATTTAAATATTACTAAAAAACGAAAAACTTGTAGAAGCCGCCTCAGCCGCTCGTCGTCTTTTTCTCTGTTCATCTAAAAATAACAGATATTTCCACATAAATCTTATAAAAAACGGATTATCTATTACAAATGGAGTTAATATTCAATAGTAATACAGTGAAACTAATTACAATTAGGTAAACACTTGTAATTTACACCTACCTTGTATCGCCACGTGCAGCAACTTGCTCAAAAGACGCGTCTGTCTTTTAGCGCGCTGAGCGAAGCACTGACGCGGCCTCCGAACAAACTACCATATAACGACGACGGCGACAGTCGTACTGTTAATGCGAGCGATCGTGTTTGTGTGAGTCAGGGTCAAACAGAAGCTAATTACTATACGTAGTTTTGACGGTAGTTCTGTGGCCGTTGTACCTCGTACGGCAGCAAAACTACACTTCATAACATTGCCTATGCATTTCTCGTGGGATTTGCCATAGTGATTTATAAACGGTCTTGAACCAATACAGTGATAAACGTACTGTCATATTAAAGGCTGCATAATTTACCTGTAGCCATTACCGCCGGCGAACGTGTTAATAAACACGTATATGCGAGTAAGTTCCCTTTGACCTAACCAACAGGGTCGCAATCACCACTCGAGCACTCGCATGATTCATGCTTTGTGGAAGTGTAATGAAACTATTATTTCTATTATAAATATTATACGGCGTGTTTAATTTTTCAATAGTAAATTAGTCAGGTTATATTTTCTAGTAACTATGATTAGGTTATGTATATTTAAACATTAATATTTACATGAAGGTAAGTATAACAACGTTATTATATAGTTGTAGTTAAATTAGGTAGCGCAGTTGATTAATGAGGTGTTGTTTTAGTTTAGCCTTTAAGTTTTCGGGGTTAAGCTTACTTACTTACTTACCTATTAGTGGTTCAGAAGATTCATTGGCAAGACGAGGGATTATATCATTATATATTTGTTTTGATGTTCCATGTACAGGTACATTTTTTAACGGATTTAACGGAAAAAGGAGAAGGTTCTCAATTCTACTGTTTTTTTTTGTATGTAAAAAATATGACGGAAAGTATTGTATTTCCGACGTTCCACGATGACTTTGATGTTTGGTGCGAACATAATAGTTCAACTAACGTACCCTCCCTCCAGTGAAATGGATGGAGGTGCGTGTAGACTTCCCACAGCAAACACGTCACAGGACTGACATGGATCAACTTTATTACCAGTATAAGACGTAAGAAATCAGTGGTTTTATAAATATACGCAAATTGAATAAATATGATATCAATAACAAATTACAACAATGGTTACTAAACTTACATTACACGCAACGCGCGCGCACACACACGCACACACACACACACACACACACACACACACACACACACACACACACAGACACACACACACACACACACACACATTTATTTATACACAGCAGCAGCGTTATTCTAGATATGTCTTAGATATATTTACTAGAAACGGTGCACCGTACCTACTTAGGACCAGCTGTTAATCCTGTTTGTGGAGATATCTCAGGCACTGTTACAGTTGGAAACATCGATATTCCACTTAACTTATTTAATTTCGACTTTGTCACGAGCGCTCTCGTTGATGTCCCAGCATTGATAGACCTGGATATAGTGCACAATTATATCTTAATTTGTCACAACATTCATAAGAGTAAAATAATTACCAGTACAAGAATAACAGGATTAATTTTACTTATGACTGCCAGAAACTTTCACCATAGTATAATAAGACAAGTAGGGTAACTCTGTACAAACTTCACCGCGCGACTTGTACGTGTGCGCGACTTGTATCTCGCGGTGCACTTATATTGCCATCATCCGCCATTCATTACAGAATTAAAGTTTTCACATGGTGTTTAAGACATAACATCAAATATTAGACGAGTATTGTAGTGTTTATGGTGGTTTGAACAAGAGTGACATTCCGAATTCTTCAGCACCTCATTCTCGTAATCATACTCCCCTAATCGAGATGCCAATCCGCGATGCTGCTATAAAAATATCAATACATAAGTACTGCGTTCAATATAGCACGGGAATACCGTGATGAACACCTTAATTTCTTAAAACTATGTTTATAAAATAATGTGATAACCTTACGTTCTGACGAAGTGTAGATTTGACGCGCCGAATAGGCGGGAGTTGCCCTACTTTATCTATGCTTTTACTTTGCACTCATAAGCTAGCCAGGCGTATTGATTCTTAATAGATGTATACAACAATTTAATGCCACATAAACATAGAGGTATATTGTTAAGTGAAAGATAGAAACCTAACGCAAAAGCAATCAAAGTCAATCAAACCCAGCGAAGTTCGTCAGAAAGAGCCCAAACTAAAACTTTATTCTTTGCGGGCTGTATCAAAGGATAAATTGTTTGAATACACGTGTGCCTGCTAGATACACTCTACGACGGGTCAGGGCCCAACGTGGCTTACAAACGTAGTTATAGTTGGCTATTGTTCTGTATAATGTTATTGTATGTAATAAATAAAAATCGGAATAAGCGGATCGTATTAGAGACGAAATAAGGGCCATCCATCCCTGGCAACTCATTAGATAAATGGGTCTTGTATCACTTTTAAATATCAACTCTCGTTTGCAATGAAATCACAAATGAGAAAGCTGAAATAGTACAGCGCCAACAACTGGCCTGTGTGTACGTCTCCGTATATTCCTAAAATATTCTGTATTTATTGTAATAAAGATAATATCTGTAACTATGGGGGGCTGTTCCATTTGGTGGTGTGGGAAAAACAGCAAAACATCTAGTTACAAAACAAATGGAGTCATATTTCATCGGTAATTAAAAATTAAATATGTAATTTTGAGGTTTTCGTCCATTATAGAAAAGCTGAAGTTAAACTGGTCGATTTGAAGTGAAACAATTGATGACACCCGTCAATTCATATCGAGTTCTTAGGTTTTCGCGATTGTTGTACATAGGAATGAAACTATTTTTCCTGTTTGTATTTGACCTGTAAAGGGCCCGAAACGTCGGTTTGTTTGAAAAAACAAATATACGCGATTTAAATCCGGAAAAATAGTTTCATTCCTATAGACACCCGTCAATTGTTTCGAATTCGGGCTGGCCAATCGGAACGCAGTTGTCACCGTAATGCTATGGCAAAATAGTTTTCAAACAAATTAAATGGCATTCGTCTCTATTTCTGGTTATATACTCGATGTATTTACCTAAATTTCGAGTAATATCCATAGAGACGGTATTACCTCCCATAGGTACACCTGAATGACTAAAGATGAAAGGCTAAAAACGAAAACAGTAATTTTTATTATTATTAACACAAAGGTCGAACAACACAAAGAAAAACCCCTTTGGTCTACAGGGCGAATCCAGTTGATAGACGTTGGTTCGAGGCCAGATAGACCGAAGGAATTTTTGTTTATGTTGTCTAATCTTTGACCCAAGCATAATAACAAAGTAATGGAGTATTTTCACAAAAAAATATATGAATATTATGGTAGTAAAAACATGATATTTAAGAAAAATATTTTTAGTTACAACTATAAAACTTTGCTTCTAAATGCACAGCATTTAGAACAAAATACAAAATAATAATTTCGGAATTATTCGAGTTCTTAGGTTTTCGCGATTGTTACACATAGGAAATGAAACTATTTTTCCGGACTTAAATCGCGTATATTTGTATTTTTAAACAAACCAACGTTTCGGCCCCTTTACAGGTCCCATGGTCACTGTTGACTGAGGCGGTACAGTCATCAATCAGTTATGTCTAATATTAATGCACGCCACCCCATTTTTCATTATAGTTACAAAAGTTATTAACTAATTACCTTATTTTTAATTTCAGAAAGAAACATTGCAATTTACGCTACATTATATTTTACAAATTATTTTATTGTAACAGTATAAATTTTTATTAGGTTAAATTTATTATTAATTAATAATGCAAATTAGAATAAATTAAAACATTAGTTAGTACTGCAGTCTTATGTCTGTTTCGGATTTTTCATCAGAGGAAATATTGGATCCCAAACTGGTGGTACGGAGAAACCATGTTTTAATTAGGATGTTTTTTAATTTCAACGACCTGGGATTTGTCAAACTTCATTGAATGTGTAGGTTTCTCCGAGACATGCTCGCAGACTGTAGACTTGTTTACGCGACGATGTTTGACATCAGCTACGAGTATATTTCTTTGACGCGGGAAAGGTATTACTATTCACTCTTTGTTGGTACTATAGGTATTGGTACCTTGAAATTTAGCTTTTTTCATAATATCAAGTCACGTGACGAGCAAGTCTTGCGCCTGGTGGTAAGCTACACGCCTGTCGGTAACAGTTGCAGTGCCACTCAGAGTTGCCACTGCGCCCGTCACCCCGAGGCATTAATTTGATTTTAATTTGTTTTCTCGTATAACAAGCTGTGTAGATTTCATTCCACAGTGTAAGTTGGACGATAAAATGTATATTCATGTTTTTATGACACTAAGTGACGGAACGAAGACAGAAGAAGAAACATAACAATTGCAATGCTCACAAATCACAAACATTAGCGAGGCACTGTCACCCTGAAACATAACTTGACAAGTCTCATGTGCCTGTAATTTCACCAGCACCCTTTCTAAAGCTAAAGCTTTCCCTTCAAAACCGGAACACTTGGCTTGGCGGCAGAAATAGGTAAGGTGGCAGTACTTCCCTGGACGAACTCTTTCACAAGGACCTCTACTGCTACTAAAGGTCAACATAGTCTGCATATTCCGATTTCTTATGATGAAAAATAATATTTTTATTGTTTATATTTCATCACATTGTTAGACCGGGTCACTTCTAACAAGACAGCTAGCTTCAGGACTAAAACAGCTTTCTCTTTGTTCTCGTACCTTCGAGTGACTATAATTATATATTATTGCAGTAGACTGGACCGTTAGATTATGTACACTTGAAATAACTTCAATGCAGCGGACTATGAACAAACAAAGTGTAGTAGTAATACGTATGATACCTACCAGACAAGTCTAATGAGGGGTATACGTCAAAATGCAAATCTGCAGCTATAAAATGCGATTCAAGGGATTTGAAGTGCATCGCTGCATCGGCAGCGGCGTAAAATTTTTATTACGCTCTTCACTCCGCGATTTATTGCAAAATGCGATTATCTGACGTCATTGTTACGCATGTTGATGGGGAAATGACGATAGTTTAGCAATATGTCTGCACATAATACAAGTGGCCAGCCACACGAACTGCAATTTTTAACCGAGTTAAAAAAAATGAGGAGGTTCTCAATTCGACGGTATATTTTGTAATAATATTATAATAACGCGCACACACTCACAGCCCAGCACTAGGGAAACCTAGGCCGTACAAATATTTCTCCCGGCACGGTAATCGAACCTGAGACCTCTGCCAGTCGTGGTAACCGTTCGATCACGGAGGCAGTTTGTGTGCGTGTGTGTGTGTGTATGTTTTTTTACAATATCAACAAGTCGTGCGCCTGCGGTAACCTACACGCCGGTCCATAACAGTTGCAGTGCCACTCAGAGCTTTAATTCGCAAAGATCTAAGGGCACTGCCACTGCGTCCGTCACCCTCAGCTATACGTTGACGAGTCCCATGCACCTGTGGTTTCACCAGCACTCTTACCTTTCGAAACAGGAACACAGTAATGCTGACATTGTTGTTTGGCGGCAGAAATGGGTAAGTACTTCCCTGGACGAACTCTTTCGCAAGGAGCTCCACTGCTACCAAATTTTGTGTGATGCTGTATTTACTGGCTCAAAACCAAATTCGTTGGCGAAAGTAGTTCTAACAATGTATCCTCTGGTGAATTCTCTAACTAACCAGACAATATTACGGAGTTATAATCCTTTATCTAATGAATTTGTACCCTTGTATAATAAAAACCATTATGTGATAATACGTTAAAAGTGATTTTATTACATGAAAGTCATAAAAATAATATGCCAACTACATGAAACAAATTATGTGTATATATGAAATTTTATAAGTCTCCTCTTGAAGCATAAAAAAATTATAGAATAATTTCGTTCCTAGAATCTTTAAGCCTCTTTCTTGGAAATTTGTAATTTTGCAGATGTCGCCTCGAAGCGCCAAAAGAGCGTTTGCGCTCTACGTCCGATTCGTATCAGTTTCGAATCCGAGAAATAACGGTCTGATATGTCACGGACTCGAAATCTCTTATTTTCTTAAATTTCCTCCTTAATTAAAAAAAAAATAATTGTAAACTAGTTTTGTTATAACGTCTAATTATCTAGAAGCCTGGTTTGTATCATAATATGTTTTGATAATTGCTTTATACGGCCACGAAATAGTACGTAATATTTAAAACTCTTCAATGTTTTCATACTACGGTAATTAGAAAACTTACGGTAATTTATACTACGGCACTAGAACACGTACTATTTCCTTAAAAATTTCAAAAACTGGAAGAGATGAAAAATACTCGAATATCGTAATACATAAAGGGCTCTTAGCTCTTTTATTTAAGTTAGCGACAACACAGTTCTTTGAAAAATGTAATTTATAAATAGGGAAACGGGAATTACAAAATTGTAACACCAACGTTTAAAATTTAGTTTTGTCATTCATTTTTGACATGCACATACTTTATGGAGGCTTAGAAATGTAAATTATGTAAGTTTGACATTAACATGATTTTTCGCTTTATTTTTGACATTGTTAATTTTTACTAATTTTTATTATATTTTCTCTTTGCATGTTTACTAGCTTTTGACAGTTTTTAATTATAACATTTTGTACATTATGCGACCACCACTAATTATATTTGTATGTTTCGACGTAACTGGTTGTAGTAGCACTGTTAATGTATTGAACTGATCTGATGAACTTATTGTACCTACTTCCACAAATAAATCGATCTTTATTTTTATCTTTTATCTTTAAATATTTAAGTAAATTGCGAGCGGATAGGTCGACACCGGTACTTTAAAATATTTCGTGATTTAGGGATGAGCACTTTGAAAATGAATGGCGATGGTAATTATACCTTCCGGCTGGACACTCGGAAATTTGATGGTAGATTTTAAAAGAATAGTCGTCATGGGTTATATTTTTATATTATTACACAAGCAGTATTTCACCATCCAATATATTAAATGGTATTGGTGCAATTCATTCCGGATTTAAATGAGAAGTAAATTTGCAGACAAATGTAGCGTCCGGACAGGCTACGGTAATTGGAGAACAAGGGTTCGAAAAATAAAATATATATGATAATTAAGTAGCAGAGCTAAAATCTTAAAAATGCCTGTAGATAAAAGTATAAAGTACATACAAAAATATTTGTGGTTCTTTATATAATGTTTATGTATAATGTTACACAGAGATAGGAAAGGCCCGCACATGAAAAAATTTGTTGTTTTGAGAATATATCTGGTTACATCAGGGCTAGTAGCTACTAGCATCATAAACAAAAACTGTTGTTCCACAACTTTTAAAAATTCATGAGATTTTACTTACGTACATAAATAAATATGAAAACTCTGCGCTGTAGCAAAAGAAAGCGCTAGCGTAAGTACCAGCCTGATGCAAAATACAGATCTAAGTATCAGAAAATTTAAAAGTTTATTTTCGGTAAATTTATTATGTTTCATAAAAAGTCATGGAACTAAAGTTGTAGTTTATGATGTTAGTATTATAATCCTGCGTGGTTGTTAGTATTTTAAAAATAACCCTGCATAGCAAAAATATTGTCGTCAAGAATGATATATCGTGAAGCGTATTTCACAGCTGTATACAGTAGTTAAAAGCATAAATCAAGACGCTCCCTAGTTTATTTTTGTAGAAAATTTTAAAACACAGATACGCTACTACGAGCAAACAATTTTAGTTTTGTAAAAAAAGGAATTGAAACTTTCTCTATTAAAGAAATTTATGAAGCTATTTTCGTTCAGTTTTATTAGTGTGATCTGGCTTTCTTGACAGTCGTCTTCACAAAATCATTTAAGGAATGAAGTTTACGCTTCTATAATAATATTTCTGTTAATATAACTTATATGGATAAAACGGTTACAAAGTTATTGCTTTATAAAAAAGGTTATTTATACAAATTCAGTGTACTTGGACGACAAAAATTCGAATTATTTAACTTTTTCAGGTAGCTATACTTAAGATAGTTCCATATAAAAGTTGAATACATTTTAAACATGAATAAACATCTATTTACAAAGAGCAACCCCATAGCGATTTCGTACATGTTCTGCCGTATGACGAAGAATGTTTGAGCAAATTGAAGTAATATTGTAATTTGTTTACGTGTAGAATAAAGATATTTTGAATTCGAGTTTAAGTTTTCTGTGTCTGCGATTACGCCCGCTATTCGATTTAGAACATAACAGCACTAATTTGCGGTTGATGTACACAAGGCGGCATAGCTAGAGGAGCATAAAAAAATGCATTTTTTTCTGGTTAACATTGCTTGCATTAGGTTAATGGGGTCCGTTCGTTATGCCCCGGTTTGTTATGCACCCGTGTTGTATGCCCCCGATTTGGATTAGCTATAGTAACTTATTTCAAACCTATTTTTTAATAAAATGTACTAGCAGATACAAAAAACTTTTACTAAAACAAAAAAAGAAATGAATAGGTTTGTAATATTGGCTAATATGAAAATAATTTGAAATAACATGAACTTAATATAAAAAACTTTTTTTGGACACTTGATCAAATAAGTTAAGGTATTCTTTTACTATTATTTTTCCAACACGAGTTTATGAATAATTAGCATTGTAGTTGGTAGGTACTATTTTACCAATTCAAGTTTTTTAACAACCTGTAATAATTAAGTCGTAACTGTAACATACATACACATATGAATAAATTATTAAATTCAGAACCATTTTAGTTGTTAAGAGTACTTAACGACAATTGACCAGATACCTGGCAAAAGATGCATACATCGCGGGGGCATAACAAACCGTGGGCATAACGACCGAACCTCCAGTTAATGATGTTAGCCGTTGTGTTTAGGTCACTTTGATATTTCAATATTTCTTCCTTAATAATGTCAAGTTTATTTTACATTTTAAATCTTAAATCATAGAAGTCATCATGCCCCACTGGAAATGCGAGGGAAATAAAACCAATATAATGATTTCTAGAATTTATTACGCGGCCTTTGTCGAAAATTCGTTGCAGTATTCGACATTTTAAAGAGACAGACTGATTCTTTCGTGGAAAGAAACAGATAAGGTAGGAAAAGGAGTATTCTAGAAGAGTTTACCGTTTTGTGCAGTTTTATGTTCGTAGAAATTATATTAAAAATTTTAAATTTTTATTGAAGTGATATTAAATTATTTTTTATGTGAAATTACTCGAATAGTTTGTTATAATTATTAATACAAATATCGAACAATCAGAATAAATTCCTTCGATCCGGCCGGATTCGAACCGACGTTATTTTAGCATACTATGCCAGAAGACTTCGGTTCGAATCCGGCCGGAATTACTCCACTATAATTTCACATAAAAAATAATTTGATATCAATTCAATAAAAAATTAAATACAGTGAATAGCGACATCTCTAGCCGGGGCTGATAGCTGTAAAGGTATCTAACTGGGTGACGAAATATTTATAGATTTCTCATAGATGGCGCTACGGCTAAAAAGTCGTTGAAACACCAAATACAAAATCACGACAACAAGAACATAGAAAAATTCGTGAGGTCGCTGGTTCGTTCCTTGGCTTAGTTGGTATAGCGCCTGACACGGAATGCTAGAAGACTTCGGTACGAATCCGGCCGGATCGAAGGAATTTTTTATGAGTGTTCGATCTTTGTATCAATAATTATATTAAAAAGTTTCAAAAAAGCGGATTTAGGCTCATTTGTACCCGCCATGATTTGAAGTGCACTATCGAAGTAATAAACGAATTTTCTCAGAAACAGTTTAAGGAACGCGGATCAATACTCTTGTTCAACGAAGAGTGCGAAATTCTTATAAATCAAATTGATGGAAGGGTACAATTGTGAAGACGGGAAGGGGCATGAAACAATCAGTCCAATTTAGAAACTACGGTAAGGGTATAGTTGAGGATCAATAATGCTGTGTGAATATTGGGTGTTACGGACTGGGTGGTCATCAGTGAAGGGAATTTGACTACGGATCGCTATAGAACTGTTTCTATGTTGGGTATATGTTGCTTGTTCAACTGGAACGTATCTAATGATGTGGATAATAATATTACTATTATGGATTGGCCAGTAAACTCATGTGAACCCCTAGCATATTTGGGATTTAAACGAAGAGTAAAAAAATCCTAGAGTTCGCAGCAGCTGAATGTTGATGAACTGCAGAATATAGTAAATTAAGAAGTTTACCCCAAGTATCAATACTTAACTTCATTCTCAGCATATCCACCCCGGGTAGAAATGGCCTTGAGAGCACGTAGGCGGAACACACGTTGTTAAAGAGTATTTTTGTAAATGTTGTCTATGAATACTTTTTTTTATAATTAAAGAAGATAAAAGTAAATTGTAAAAGGCGTATAACTTGTTGGTCCTGTCACTAGGTAAATAGGGCAGTGGTAAGTACTCATGTGGGTCATATAGAGATAACTATTATATATTGCGATGTTTTACGTAGAAAACCATAGAATAATAAATACAATGGAAGTGGTTAGTTAGCGTCTGATGCGTGCCAACTATACGTCTCGAAAGACCTATCTGAGCTCAGTACGCCATTTTCGCTTTGTATGGTATGGTACTGTCATTCTTTCGTGCAAATTCTCTAAAATTCAGAAAAACGCCTAATTGTGCTGTTTTGGAGTGTAAAAATGATAGCCACACCCATTGACTTACAAATAAATGGACGACGGGTCTAATACAAAAACCACGAAAAAAATGTCCCAAGTCAACCTATTCGAAATTTAAATTGTAATGTCATCGCAGTATCGCGCTGTCAGTCGAACAAATGAAGACTAAAACGGAGTTTGGCGCTCTGTATACGATTTTAGCGCCTTACAAGTGCGGACACTTTCTAGCGCGGACCCGACGTCCATGTAATTGTAAGTCAATGGCCACACCAAAAATATTACCCGTCTAAAAGTCTTATTTTTATTATTTTTTTGGTACAAGAAGAGAAGTAAAGTTTATACCCCAGCTATATGGTTGCTTCTCGTTTGGAGACATAAGTAATAAGTCCAATTCGTCGACGTTCCGCAATGAACCGTTAGATGGCTGCATTGAAATTTCAATATAATGTCAAAACGTCGTAACTTGTAATAATAGGTATTGAACTTTCAACGTTATTCCAACATGGTAAAGTTTAAATTATATCAACAATCCATAATTTGTTATATCTTTCTAAATTTGAAACTACGACCAATCAATATTAAGATTTTGTAGTGTTTAAAATTATGAATGGGTGAGTTTTGGCGACATCGGTTCTGATAGTAATCGAGGCTTAAGGCACTCTCATTGGTTTTTTTCTTCCATGTAGAAAACAACAAAAAGATACACCTAGGTGACAACAATGTTAGCGTGTTCCTATTCAAACACGCAACTTATTGCTAGCCTAGCATGCCTACACCGGATATCATGTTAAACAAGTCTTTAAATAAACTGTCACTCTTTAGTTTGGAAGAATCTAAATTTAATTCTCTATACTTTGTTGAAGTTGGGTAGTCACTAAGTAATTTTTATAATTTTCAACGTATCTATCTATTATAATATATATAGTATATGTACAATTTACACTTAATATTTAAATTAAACTTAACGCCATTCACAACAGGACGATCCAAATTCCAAAGGATTCATTCTTGCTAGCTAGTACAAATTATTCCATTTAAAAAAATGATAATCATCATCTTAGAGGCGATACAATGAATTTATGACCCTTTCTCTAAGTTTTAACGCCTGAAATTCAGAGATTGGTCTACCTAAGTGATGTGACATTTCACACCGAATAAGAGTCACCTTTCAAACTAGACTTTGCAGAGTTGATATAAAATATGTATTTGTAATTTATATAAATATTTCATTTATTAATTTTTATTATTGTAAATGTGATACAGGTTGTTACACCCGGTATTTATATTCTTAAGTTCACCCTGTCGAGGTCGCCATTATCTAGCATTAAATCCGATTGTTGCGCTCTTTCTTTTCTATTTTGTTTGTTTTCGTACACGTTATAGTGTGCCATAAAAAGTTTTTTGTATTGTTTTGTATAGTATTTACTACACAACATAACTGTCCAATTATAAGTTACGTAAAACTCCAAGTACTATCATAATTTAAGGCAATACTTCTAATAATAGGAATAAAGGGCGTAATATTGATGGTGTTAGTGCCGTTTGATTAATGATTGCTACACAGCACTAGGACGTTGCCTTAGTCGCAATACAATTACGTAGTATGAGCTTTAAAACAAGTAGATAATCTTCTGAACAAAAAAGAGAAATAAAGAAAAATACGAACTACTAAAATACTAATAAAAATTTTAATATTTTCAAAATACAAACGGCCAAAATTAAAAATATAATTACAATTTCTTTAAAAGAAATTCCTCTATACTGTAGAATTCATTATCCAATAAAAGGTATTATTATTTTATTACATATTTTAATTTTGTTTTGTGGTGCACCTAAAACCGTTATTGTAATTATTGTGTCCTGTATTTTGGTCTGCAGGAAGAAATCTCTTATAGAAATAAGCAGTACCTTTTATTTGTGTTTTCCGTTTTACTAAATGTGATTTGTGTTTTCCTGTACAATAAATAATTAAACTAAATACAAATAAAATAAAAGATGTAATTCTAATTAGACTACTATAGTCTGTTCCAATCCATCCAACGAAAAATAAACAAAATTGTTTGGTCAAAATTCTAAAGCAATCACTCGATAAACCGTATATGTAACACTTTTACGTATATTTTGAAGATTTCGACTTGATATCTCATCAGTTTTTCCAGCAATATTCATTTGGTGCTATCGCCGTAAAATCGTATTTGAAAAATGGTAGTCCAAAAGTGAGGTTATTTTTCAACTGTACAGCTATAACTTGTCTATGGTTGCATAGTACGAAAAAAACGTTCGGTTCATTCAATTAAAGTTTTTGTAATCGATTAGTAAATAGAAAATTTCAATCACAATCGAACGAGTTTAAGGATTTGAAGGAGGATTTAAAATGAAAATTTCGGAAATTTTAAATATGGTTTTGGAGGTTACGTATAGAAAACCGCTAGCATAACTCAATTAAACAAATCGATTCATTCAATTAATTAATCGATTTGTAGTTGGCATTACAATTGGCCATCACTAAACCATCTATGATCGGGTCAGTAACTTGTTTATTTACTTTTTGTTCAAAATGGTTTCAAACGAAGTATAGTTGATACCAGTATGGATACTGTGGTCCACGCAATTATGGTAGCTCAAAGTATTCAGCCATAAGCTAAAGTCCTTACTAAGGAGCCTTTAAGTCGCCTTTGAAGTTTCCGGGTACCAGAAAGGTGGTAGCTACCTCGGCCAAAGAATAAGCTTAGCAAAGCCATTGAAAGGGATATCTTTGGCTGCGGCGTCCTGTGTGGCGCGGCACTCTATTCAATATTGTACCTTAAACTCATCTACATAATTTTTTTTTGGTTGCGTCGTCACCTTTATTGCGGGTATTTTTAAATCATAACGATGGTGATAGTGGGGGTAGTGGGGTATAAATATGACCAACCGTTCTGAGCGAGCTCATTTTTCGACAGAGCGTCGGACAATCATCAAAATTTCCGCAGGATGCGTTGCAGAAAGGATAAACACGTCATGTATCGAGTTTGTTTTTGGTGGCGGTATTTGTGACTAGTTGCGCTTGTGTTATTTATTTTATTATTTTTCATGCAGACAGAAGGTAGCAAAATGAACTGCATGCATTTTTTTCCACAGATGCAGCTATTTTGTACGATTTAGCATTTAGTAGGATCGCGGAGTAGCAACCGTCATTTATATCAGTCATTTATATAGTCATTTATATTTTCTTGAACATTACGTGAATTTCTTATATTATTTTCGTAGTTACTTAAACCAATATATAAATAATCATAACTATATTCTGGATAGAGCAAATTAAGGGCGTAGTCCTATTTATAGCGTAGTTATAAATTATGTCTTTTTGTCTGACTTTGTTTTTAAATTCTTGTACTAACATACTACGGATACGTTAATTATTATTATTATTATATTAGTAGACAATCATATCCATCATCATCATCATCAACTCATTAATACGCTGCTGGGCACGGTTCTTCTCTCAGGCAAGATTTCTCAATTACAAATTCCAGATATGACATAAGTTTACTTCACTAAAAGAGTTTACTATCTAGCAAAAAGGATTCCTGTTGTACACAATTTGTTGTCTTTCGTTTTTGTATCTATTTATGTGTGCAGCAAGTACGATTTATATTGTAACAATAAACCATTGCTTAATTAATGTACCAATGAGAACGCAAAATAAACGCAGTATTAATCACTCTATACAAAGCATTGTTAGTGCGTCAGTTACATTGATTTATTAAATACTGCTAACGATCTTGGTAGAAAGCTATATACCTAAAATTACTGCTAGTGAATGGAAAATGGAACAATTAATGCTTATAGAATTTCCTAATTGTATTCTAAGCCTAATATAATTGTATGATAAGACCAAGCATGGTAACTTAGTACCATACTTGGTATAAGACCAAGTATGGTAACTTAGTACCACGGAAGAAGAAAAACAATGGAAGTGCCATTCGAAAACTATCAGAACCGATGTCGCCAAAACTCACATATTCTTTATTTGAAACACTACGAAATCTTGATTGGTCGCAGTTTCAAATTTAAAAAGAAATAACATATTCTGGATTTTTAATATAATCTAAACTTTACCCTGTTGGCATATAATTGAAAGTTCAATACCGTCAATATCTATTACTGCAAGTTACGTTACGGGCGGCGTTTTGATAATAAATTAAAATGTCAATCAATGTCCTGCCATCTAGCGGTTAATTGCTGAACCACGACGAAGTGGAGTTATTAGATTTCCAAAAAAGAAGCGACCATAATTGCAGGAGTATAAGCTTTACTTTAGTTTCTTGTAACAAACAAGTTATTTGGATGAACAGATAATTGAAAATTTATTAAAATAGTACTTACCGATCTTATAAAATACAATCACGGTTAATATTTTTGGTGCTGCTATCATTTTTGTATTCCAAAACAACACAATAATTCATTTTTCTAAGATTTTATAAAATTTACGCAAAGGAACTGACACGACCATACCGTACAAAGCGAAAATGGCGGCCTGAGCTCACATAGGTCGTAAGTGACCTATGGTTGGCACGCGTGTGAGGCTAACTAACCACTTCTAAAGAAAAAAACAATGGAAGTGCCTTAAGTCCCGATTACTATCGAAACCGCTGTCGCCAAAACGTATTCAAACAAATGATAAACACTACGAAATCTCGATAATGATTGGTCTTAGTTTCTAATACAAAAAGAACAAATTCTGGATTGTTAATATAATTCAAACTTTACCCAATAGCTATGTCTTTGA
>NW_020654051.1:7169698-7187664 GCF_003589595.1 Hyposmocoma kahamanoa | reverse complement strand
CGATGACATTACAATTTAAATTCAACGTTTTAGCTTTTTCATATTCCTTTACATGTCACTACGTTTAAATAGGTTGACTTGGGACATTTTTTTCGTGGTTTTTGTATTAGACCCGTCGTCCATTTATTTGTGAGTCAATGGCGATTTTAGAGAATTTGCTCGAAAGAATGGCACACCCATACTATACAAAGCGAAAATGGCGGACTGAGCTCAAATAGGTCTTTCGATACCTAATGTTGGCACGCGTCTGACGCTAACTAATCACTTCCACTGTATTTATTGTCCTGTGCTTAGTACAAACGTAGCAGCGCGACTTGTATGTGAGCGCGCTGTATACGGATACATCATTCGCATAAACTGTTGATCCAATTTAGAAAAGTACGTTTCGAGAACTCTTCATCTAACGCCCATAGTGCTAACCGCTGGGCCACCAAAGTCGTCAAATGAACAAATAATACAAATGTGTAACTTGCCTCTCATGTTCGGTAGCTATCGAGAAGAACGGCAATTTTTAATTTGATGCACTTTTATTCAAGCAACCATAAACGCCACAATAAACACATCTACTATTTGATATAATTTTTTAAACACCGAGCGGGTTCAATTCTATGATTGGCAGTAGTATTCGTATTTATTACTAGTAGAGCTACTTGTGGGGAATTATTCCAGGAAAGCACTGCCATCTTACCAATTTCTGCCGCCAAGCAGTGATGTAAGCATTATTGCGTTCCGATTTTGAAGGTTAAGAACCTTTGCGCATTCCCATACATTAATTGCGAAACTGAATTCTATTTACTAGGCAACAACATTTAATTTCCACTGATCGCATATATATCAAATTTGTCAAATTCATGTGCTCGGGACGCTCATTGGAGTTAAAACGTAATAGCTAAACAAATAGTGTATTTTGCCACGTTCAACACAACAGTTCCGAATTAGAGAAATGATGATCCGAAATGTCACAGGGATCATTTTATCTCTATGTGTACAAGCGACAGCCGAGGTGGGTTCGAGTGTTCCAGATTAGTATAGTCTCCAATTTAACCAGAAATAGAGACGAAATGTCATTTAATTTGTTTGAAACTATTCTGCCATATCATTACTGTGACAACTGCGCTCCGATTGGCTAGCCCGAGTTCGAAACAATTGACGGGTGTCGTCAATGGGTGTCGTCAACTGTTTCACTTCAAATCGACCAGTTAACTAACGAAAATCGCAAAATTGCATATTTAATATTTAATTACCGATGAAATGTGAATCCGTTTGTTTTGTAATTAGATGTTTTGTTGTTTTTCCCACACCACCGAATAGAACAGCACGGCATTGTTAGAGATATTATCTTTATTACAATAAATACAGAATATTTTTTGGAATATACGGAGACGTACACGCAGGTCAGTAGTTGGCCTGTTTATATTTAAGTGCAAACGAGAGTTGATATTTATAAGAGCTGTATCGCTAATGTGTTGTCAGGAATATATGGCCCTTATTTCGTCTCTATTTCTGGTTATATACTTGATGCAGTGAGCAAATGCGCTATGGATGTTGGTGAAATTACAGGCACATGGGACTTGTCAACTTATGTCTTAGGGTGACAGGTGCAATGACAGTGCCCCGATAATGTTTGTGATATGTGAGCACTGCACCTATTACGGACAGTCGTGTCGCTTATCTTAGCTTAGTATCACGAAAAAAATATGTATATACATTTTATCGTCTGACTTACACTGTGCAGTGAAATCTATACAGCTTGTTAAACGAGAAAACAAATGAAAATCAAGTGAAACCTCAAGAGAGCACGGTAAAGAAACCATTACGTTGGTTATATACTGTATAACAAATGCAGTATAGCTACGAAATAGGTCTAATGTAATTAATTGCTGTTATTTATTAGCCGAATTCACCCAAGCGGTCCTCATTACTTACATTACATATAGAATATCTAATATAGTATAATCATTACGTTCAGGGTTTTCACCGTTGCAAGGAGTATGTGATATTATGGTTACAACATTGGGCTTATGCGTGTGTGCGTGCGTGCGTGCGTGTGATAGATCGTGATTGTCTGGTCTGCCTCCCTTATTTCCTCAAAGTATATGCTAGCCAGGTAAAAATAACAAAGAAAGAAACTGCACGCGTTGTTAGTGCTTGCTAACTTTGCTGATATAAAGGACCTTATTTTTGAATGTGTTAATGATCTATTTTTAACCAATATCAAAAAAAGGAGGTTTTCAATTCGTCTGTTTTTTTGTATGTATGTTACGCGATAACTCCACTATTTGTGAACCAATTTTGATGATTCTTTGTTTGTTGATAAGAAGGTACCTCAGATGTGGTCCCATTTAAACTTCCAGAAAATATTCCACCTTTAATGGTGGCAAACTAGGGGATGAATGATTTTTGAGGTCGGTTTTTTAACTGGAGGTTAGGTTACTGTGTGTAAATTACGCGATTATGACATTTGTGAACCAATTTCGATGATTCTTGTTGGAAAGTGGTCAGTAATAGTCCCATTGAAATTTAAAGACAATATTCCATCTCTAATGGTGACAAATTAGGGGATGAATCCGGTTTCCGTCAACCGACTTTCCGTTTTCAATAAAACTTGGCAAATATAATGTAATTGCACAAACTTTGAGGTCGGTTTTTTTTTTGTAAAAAAGTTGTAACAATTTGTTATTTTTTTTTTCAGTTTTGTCGATGGTCATTTTCTTACGTTCAACAGAAGTTTTCTACATGTTTTTTTATTATCCTTTATTAAAAAAAATGTTGAAATGTATTATGACACTGTAAAGTAATGATTAAAAAAATTTTTTTTTTTATTTTCCATTTTGCAGCGTGAACCTTGTAGTAAGTAATGTTTTGCTATTTTAGACTAATAGACTAAGATAGAAGTAAGAAGTGTAGCAAATATAGTAATGACTATTTACAAGATGAATGTTGTGATGGGCAAACATATGTTACAATGGGCATATCCACAGGTGAGCTTACCTCTAGAAGAGGGAGCAAGTCCCGCTCTTCCAAATTACATTGTTTACATCAGTAAAAGTGGTAGGTGTGTGTGTGTGTGTGTGTGTGTGTGTGTGTGTGTGTGTGTGTGTGTGTGTGTGTGTGTGTGTGTGCGTGCGTGCGTGCGTGCGTGCGTGCGTGCGTGCGTGCGTGCGTGCGTGCGTGCGTGCGTGCGTGTGTGTGCGTGTGCGTGTGCGTGTGCGTGTGCGCGTGCGTGCGTGCGTGCGTGCGTGCGTGTGTGTGTGTGTGTGTGTGTGTGTGTGTGTGTGTGTGTGTGTGTGTGTGTGTGTAACTCACCCTTGGGAATAATACATACCATATTATAGCATTACTAAGAAAAATATTAAACATTGCAAGAGAGAAACAAAATATGAAAAATATAAAATTAAAGATTTTTTTTAGACTTATACACTATTGAACTTCAGATAGATGAATTTAATTATAAATTGTACTTTTAAACAGAAAGTAAAACTTACATTTAAAATGAGTGTGTGTGAATGTGTGTGTGTGTGTGCGCGTGTAAATATATGGTAATCCTACAGATCAGCAAAACCTTGAGTCATAATATTGGGTGAAGTATAGCTTCAGTGTCATCATAATTTAACTTTTGCAACCAATCATTAACATTGTCCTATTGCTGTGTACGGTTCTCCTCTAAGTAGAGAGCTTAGACCGGTTACACCCTATACGTTTTGGAATTTTCACATATTTTTGAAGGCTTGCGAGTCTACTTCGATGTACACGTTTCATCACGATATTTTTTCTTCACTGTTAGTGATAGGTCAATGATAACGTCATAAACGATATCACAAAAGCGCTTTTTTAGTTCTGAATCTAATTTCTATTGTCTATGTTACTCGCTACCATATGCTCGCTACTGAATTGAAAAATTTCATAATAGTTCTGTACACAGAACTATAAATTACAATGCGTTTCAAAAAAAAGTCGTATTTTTGCTAATTAAAATATCAAATATGACGCTATTCAAACGCTCGACTCTGATTGATCTAAAGGTCTTGCAACCGGGCCATAAATCTTTATAAAAAAAACTATTCTATCTCTTTGGTTTTTTGTTTTGTAGCATTTGTTTGGCTTTGTTTTGAGTTTGTTGTCATGGACTGTTAACAAAATATGCATTAAATATTGGTTGTGTTTCATTATTTTATTAACTCTACGTATATGATTAACTTAGAAAAAGTATTGTATGCAATAAATACATAATTAGCTCTTAGAATCTCGTATCTATTACTTAGCCACGAGGCTTTGCCAAGTACTCACAAGTATCGAGTAAACACGCTACTCGAGTTTATGAACCTTCATTATGCAACGACTGTATAAAATACTATTGTTTTCTTTTCAAAATCCATGACAGATGATGTAAAGAGCCGGAAAGGATGTTTTGTTAAAAAAAAACAAATATACGCGATTTAGACCCGAAGAAATAATTTAATTTCCAATGTGTTGCAATCGTGAAAACCCAAGTTATACGTAAGTTAAGCGTTCGGCTTTCAGTATGACTTTCTAATAAAAGCAATGTGTCGATTAAAAGCTAAAGGTACCTCATGGTGGAAATTTAAGAAAAGTTTAGTTCTTATAATGGGTTCGCGAAAAAGTCCGTAGAGTTTTTGCAACTTTGAATAATAAATCCTTTTTTTTTAATGTTGTATTGTCTATGGTCATTATAAAAATGATATTTTAGCGGCTATTTTTAGAATAGGCGGGAAATAATACATGAAAAAGTCCTGAAATAGTGAATTGTAAAGGTGTCATATTAAGTAATGTCGTGTTACGGTAATGCCAAACCACATACATCTTTACAGAGAGTTAAAATTTCCTGTTTTATTTTTTTTAACTTGTTTAATCGATGGGGCCATAACATTTAAAAGAAGAAGAAGAAGAACTTGTTTAAAATTGCTGTTAGGGTTGGATGTGTTACTTTATCAACCATTCGCCGGATATAGTTCTTTCATATTTTACAAAATTACAAAAGTGTCGCGCTTTACAAAATACTTTGAATGGACACGAATTTGATAACGTCGAAGAGTGACAATGGGCGATCGAAGTTACAATCGAAGAGTCAATCAAATGACAGACCTGTATTTTATAAGTAAAGACAAGAATTTTTGTGAACGTGTAATTCTAAAATTACCCAATAATATAGAAGACTGTAAATCAACATTGACATTTAAAAAAAAACATTTATTAAAGTTTGAAGAAATAAATCTGATGAAAAAATGTACACAGAAAAAAATGGCGCGTTTGTGTAATGTTACAGTAATTTTTACAAACTTGACGCTGGCGAAATCCTAAAAATGGCACCGCCGCGCCGTTAAACAAAAAGAAGAAGAATTTTTACATAAATTAATTTTTACTTTAGTGTTAAGATAAAATATGATAAGATAAATTTATTCCAATAACTTAGTCTAATACAATACGACGAAAACAAATGTAAATAAAGCTACCTATGATAATATTATAATAAACAATAACAAAGGAACATAAATTATACAATCTTCGTAGTAAAGTTATAATAAAAGAATCAGTAGTTATAAATTAATGGTTATATAAAAATATTTATGAAACAACTTCCAGCAAGCCCCCTGTTTCATTGTAAGTTTTACTTTTAAGCCAGGATTTGGCATTCATCTTACATTCTATTTTATTCATGGCGAAATAATGCAAAGTAGAATTTAAATTTTTTAAATTTAAAGTAAAGGAATATACCAAGGAAGCAAAAGAATCTATGCGAGTGTGCTGTGCGGAGTTGTGTACCTACGAGATGGAAAGGTATCGATTCGTCTGTGGTTGGTTAAAGTTACAGAGTCTAATGGAGTAATTGAATGCGTTTTCAAAATTATTTGTTGGATAAACTGTTGCCGAATAGAGAGAACATCGCGCTCATATAGGAGTTTGTGGGTTGGGTAATCGAAAGGACGGAAGTTGATGACTTTAAGAACAGCTCTTTGTTCTCTTTCCAGGTTTATCAAGGTTGTCTTAGCAATGAATGACAGATTGGTAAATACACTGAATTGAGGAGGGCGCTGCTAGCCGCATATCTTAATTTTTTTTATTACGTTTATTTATTAATGTCTAAAATATGTTTATTAATTATTGCGTTTTGATGGTTTTGAGTCTCTTAATTGTTCTTCAGATACTTGTTTAAACTGGTAATTATAGAGCCAATGCTCAATATATAATAACAACGATAAATAATATTGACTGAAGTTCGATTTATTTTTTAAACGTCTTTTATGTCTGATACCGCAAGAACTTCTTTTATGATACTTATTATGATACTGATGGTAAGCGTCACGCCTGTACATAGCAGTTATAGTGCTAGTCAGAGCTTTAAATCGTGAAGATCTGCGCCCGTCACCCTGATACATAAGTTGACAAGTCCCATGTGCCTGTAACTCCACCGGCCCCCTCATCTTTCAAAACTGGAACACAGTTAATACTTACATTACTGCTTGGCGGCAGAAATAGGTAAGGTGGTAGTATTTTCCTGGACGAACTTTTTTACAATGAGCTTTATTGTTACTTTTTGGCCAATCTGGCCTAAATTAATGTAAATCAAAATAGTGTATACTGTAATTTTGTACTTTTTAGTGCGAATTGCCACTTATAGAGTTTTTCAAGTAGGTCCTTAAACCATTTGAAGAGGCATTCGGATTAGGTCGCGATCGAAGCTTTTGACATAGTTTCCCATGCCATTTAGCTTGTATCTAATATTAAAACTAGAGTTGAGACTATTACATAAACTTGATATTCGATTAACGTCATTTAACGGCAGCGTATTACTTATTCTGTTAGAGTAGTGATGTGCTAACATTGGCAGTGTCAAAAATCGGTTAGAACGTTTTTTAAGAAATTTATACATGTGTTGGTCTAATATACTCGATGTTTGTAAAAAAAATAGTTTTATGTTAACATTATTTTTAAGTAGCTTCACACTTTTTAAAACCATGTTATGACGATGATTCAAAATTCTCCAAACTTATATAGGTTTAAACATGGCAATTAGGTATGTATTTAGTAACAGTAGAACTCGTTGTGAAAGAGTTTGTTCAGGGAAGTACTGCTGGCACTTTACCTGTTTCTGTCGCCAAGCAGTATTATTATTTATTTAAAAAAAAAAAAAACAGATTACAAATAGCTTATGAACTAAAACGATGTAACATAAACCCTTTTGGGTTTTACCGTACATCGTCATATTGTTTCTCATTTTTTATTTACATTTCTACTTAATACAGTAATAACTAATTGCAAATTATTTTTTTTCTTTTTTTTTGCGAGCTTTACTTTTACGACATATATTTTTATTTTGTCAAAGTTACGGCGGTACTTTAAAAAAGTTACCGTGCGATTGAATGATGCACTCGTCCGCGCAGCGGTGTGCGTGCGTGCGTATTTGCCAGAACATCTCACCACTAATGAGGCTATTGATGGAACCAACAAAAGAATGAATTCCTGGGCATGTGTTAGTGTTCGTTATACAGGTTGAATTAGACGCATTACAATAAAAGTTAACTAGAAACTTTATACCGTGAATTCTTCAATGAAGTGTTGTTTAAGTTTATATTTTATATTTTTTGGTGTAAGGCATTGTTTTAGTGTAATTGGTAACTCATTTATAAGATTTGGAATACAATAGCTAGACTGTTGTTTACCGTACTCATTCTTAGTTTTACACTTTATGAGCTTAGCATTAGTTTTTGCGCGGGTCTGCCATTTGTGGGTATATGTTTTTTGTAAGTCGGTGTTAAAAAATTGTTCGACCAGTAACATGTATTTAACTTTTGTGTGGATTGGCATAAGCTTGCAGTGTTTAAATAATAACTGTAAGTTATATTTGAGATTAGATTTAATTTTAGTAGGTACTATTGTTTTGATGAATCTAACTTGCAGTTCATAAATTTTATCTAGGTGAGTTTTAAATGTTCTACCATAGCTGCTCAACCCATATCCAATTATTGATTCACATAAACACTTATACAGTGTCAACAGCGTGTGATACGGTATTTTGTATTTAATTAAGGAGAATTTGGCATAAAGTGCTCTTAGTTTCGTACAGATGTAGCTGATGTGCGCGTTCCACTTAAACCGACTATCAATCACTAGCCCCAGATACATTTGAGTGTCGACTGTGTCTATGCTACTACAAGTGCAATCTTTAGTAAATAATTTTAAGTGCAGGCATGTGTGACTATGTGCAATGAGTTCCAGTTTACGGGAAGATTTATTTTGGCTCGAAGAAATATACATCAACTTAGTTTTAGATGGATTTATAACTAGACCCGTATCATGCGACCACATCGACAATAAGGTGAAGTCGTTTTGTAGACGATTTAGAGCTATTTCTATATCCGCATCTGCTGATAGTAGGCAAGTATCATCGGCAAACTGATATATCTCACATTCATTAATAACATTTATCAGATCGTTTACGTAAGTCAGATAGTGCAATGGGCCAAGTACTGACCCTTGTGCTGTGCCTTGTGTTACGCATTCTTCAATACTGGTTGCATCACCAACCTTCACACAAAAAGCCCTATCGGTTAAGTATTCCTTGCACCACTCCTGTACACGCCCCCTAATTCCGCAGTCATCCAATTTTTCTATTAACAATTTGTGTTGAAGAGTGTCAAATGCCTTACTGTAATCAATAAAAGCAACCAATACGTGTTTTTTATTATTAAGGTGCATATTGACGTCGTCAGTAAAAGTCGACAGCAACTGAGTGGTACTTTTTCCTCTTTGAAATCCGTACTGTTTACTGTTAAGTATCTGATTAGATTCATAGAAAGTAAGAATTTGATTACTAATAAACTTTTCTACCAATTTATCAATCACAGGAAGGATGGTAATCGGTCTATAGTTTTCATAGTCATTTTTAGAACCTTTTTTATGAATTGGACGTACTATACCAGTTTTGAGTTCTGGAGGATATTTACCATGTTTTATGCAAGAGTTGATTAGTTTTGCAATTGCTTCAGATACTTGTTTGCTGATACGTTTGAGATCTATAGCCCGTATTCCATCTATTCCAGGAGCTTTTTTACTGTTCACGCGCTGAATAAGCTTCTCGACTTTTGTATTGGTTGCTTTTTGGAGCCGTAATGTAACAGTGGCTGGTCTTTTGTATGATTGTGCATTTAAAAGCTTACTATTACATGGTGGAGATATGCTTTTAACAGTATCTCTAAAGTGACTTGCGAAGTTGTTGGCGATATCTAAGTGACTCCCACCACTCCGTTCAAAGGCATTTAAAATTGTGTCATCAATGGAGTCCTTTATTCTACCTGTTATTGAATTCAATAATTGCCACAATTGAAAAGTGTTGTTTTTGTTATTAATAATGGTTGATTTAATGTGTTCATTTTTGTGTTTTAATATGAGCTTATTTGCGTAATTTCTTGCTTGATTGTATTCTAATTTAATTATTTTATTGGATGTGTCTCCTAACCACCTCACAAATAGTTGATCTCTAAACCTACAGGCTTTTTCAATACGTTTATTCATCCATATATTTGCGGACCGTATACTATTTGTACTATAATGAATTTTCCTACTAGAGTTGTTATAGCAATTTTTAAGGTTTTTTTTAATATAATTGTATATTTCAATAGGGCAGTCAATATTATTAGCTTTCCCCCAATCTACCATGTCTAACTGTTCCTTTAATAAATTTGAGTCAACAATCGTTCTATATTTTGGAGCAGCCTGTATACGAGATGGCTCCGTGCAGGCCAATGCTATCGCTCGGTGGTCGGCCAGTACAGTACCGAGCGCTGCTGTGAACACATCTTGTGACCGGGATCGCACAAAAATATGGTCAATACATGATTTGCTCACCGTTTCGTTCCTTCTACTTTCGATTCTAGTGTATTGGGTGATCCCGGTCAGAAGACCGTAGTCAGAAAGAACATTCAAATATTTATGCTTTATAGGTTTATCTACAGCTATATCTATATTCATATCGCCCATAATGAATAAGTCATGTTGTTTATCAAATTTGTGAATAGTTTTTTGTAGTTCGGTTATGAAGAGAGGTTTACTTGTATTAGGAGGCCTATACACTGCAAGTAGATCCGATGCGTACGTGTGTGATAAGATTTTTAAGTGAATTCCCTCGAAGTGTGTTGTTATTGTGTTGGTTGCACCACATTTAAGTTTTTTATGTACATATATTATGATACCTCCACCTTTTTGTGTTTTCCTTAAGTTAGTAAACATGTTATAGCCATTAATGTGATATAGGCACCTGAGTGATTCGGATATATTTGCTTCTGTTACTATAATGATGTCCACACATTTCCTCAAAGTAAATACATACTGCTCTAGTGCATCAAAATTTTTAATAAGAGATCTAATGTTGATATGCATTAGTAATAGGTTAGTTTTAGTAGGGACTTTTTTAGTAAAGTTATTAATATTACTGCAATCCAGGATTTCATTTACATAATCATTGATAGCCATTTTTATTTGAAAAAGATTGTTCAACTACCTACTTTTTTATTTCAACACAATATTTTTTGCAAATCTTCCTCATTTCTTATAATAAAAACTTGTCCATTTTCTTCTTTACGAGCTCTTATAACGCCACCTTTACACCATACAAATTTGAAGACATCCTTCAGTTCTTGCTTCGCTTGCCATAACAGTTTTTTATTGTAAAGAGTTAGTGCCTCTCTTATGTAGATAAACTGGTGCGACGTGTTAGTACACATTTCTGTGGAGTTTCTTTTTGGCACTACATCTTCGGCTAATAGTTTGATCAATTTTGCTGCTGACAGCCACTTAAAACGCGATGTTTCACTCTTGAACTTTATTAAAATTATACCTGGTTGTTCTTTCCTGCTAGGTAGCCTTTTGACCTCCTCAATTTCGTCATTGGTTACTTGTAGCTTATTCGCGACTTTTGCTATCACTTCGGAAATCACCTCCTTCGGGTCGCAAGGAACGTTGGTTATTTCGATCGTTTTGGAGAGTTTTTCTTGTTCCGTCTCTTGCATACGTTGTTCCAAGGCTCCTATACGTGTTTCTAGATGGTTGTTTCTATTCTGTAGTTCTATATTTTTCTTTTTTAATTCTTGTATAGCAGCCTTGAAGCCCTCGACGGATTCCGTTAACTCGTCCATTTTATCGCTTTGATATTCAAGTGCTTTTGTTACATCAGTAAGTTCTTTATGGATTGTTTTCTCCATTTCTTTAGAAATATCTCTGAGTAATTGCTTAACGTTTATATGAAGCCCCGGTTTGGAGTCCACGCTTACCTCATCCTCCTCATCTTCGTCGTCGTTCGGTATGATCACAGAGCGGCGTTTGGGTGAATGATCTTGGCACTCCTTGCACATCCATTCCAGGCTGTTGGCGACTTTTAATGCTGTACGTTGCTTTGCCGTGAGGCCAGAACACTCCGCATTAAGATGAAATGTTTTTCCACATCGATTACACACTATTCCCGGGCTACGTTTATTAATAAGTTTATGGCAACTATCACAATTTGTCATTTTGACGGTATTTCGAACACAAGTTAATAAAAAAAGTAATGTCAGCATTACTGTGTTCCGGTTTTGAAAGGGAAAGGTGCTGGTGAAATTACAGGCACATGGGACTTGTCAACTTATTCACTCAGAGTGACGGGCACAGTGGCAGTGCCCCTCAGATCTTTGCGATTTAAAGCTCTGAGGATACTGCAACTGTTATCGGCAGGCGTGTAGCTTACCATCAGACGCACGGCTTGATCGTCCCGTCACTTGATATTATAAAAAAAGACTTGCAGAATAGCAACGATTAAAAGCGGTTCTGTTATTGTAAAACCGCATTACTTTGTAAGCTTTAAAGATCGTATAAGATTTGCAGTAAGGGTAATATGTATATATGACGGCACGAATAAGTCGTGCGTCAGGTCGTATGCGACACGCATGTTTATAGCAGTTGCAATGCCACTCAGAGCTTTAAATCGCAAAGATCTGAGGGGCATTGCCCTTGCACCCGTCACCCTGAGACACAAATTGACAAGTCCCATGCGCCCGTATCCTTCAAAACCTGTACGCCGTACTTCTTTTCGGCAGAAATAGGTAATGTGACAGTATTTCCCTAAACGAACTCTTTCACGTTCTCATGCTACAAAAATATAATATATAATGAGAAAAATATGAATCTCCTCTTGTTTACTGGTCGGTGTTGAGTTTTTGTTGTAAAAGTGACAACGACAGGGCCAACCGCTGATCGAAACTTGTTGACATACTTCCCGTTCACGCTAGAGCTGGGAAGCATTTGAATATTAATTCAATCATGTTATCTTACAACAACTTTGGTTATGTTTTATACGAAATTTGGAATTAAACCATTGTCTTGAGTTCTTTCAAGTCAACGTCGGTTATGCCGAATGTATTATTGGTGTTTGAAACATGACAAATATGTCTTTTAACACGGATTTTTTAACTTTCATTGTCGTCCAAAGTTTTACTAGTATAATGTGTGAAAAATGTGTAAAAAGAGCTGCTCTTGACCTGCAGACTGTTTTTTCTTGGTACAAGAGAATGATTGTATCGGTTCGTGATAAAAATGCCTATTTCTCTACACCAAAAAGACTAACAAATTTTCAAGAATTTTACAAGAATGAAAAAATCAGCTCGGTATTCTACAAATTGTTGCAATGGTGTTGGTGAAATTATAGGCACGTGGGTCAACTTATGCCTCAGGGTAACGGGCGCAGTGGCAGTGCCTCTCAGATTTTAGCGATTTAAAGCACTGAACGGTATTGCATCTGTTATGGATAGGCGTGACGCTTACCACCAGGCGCACGACATGTTCTTCCCGTCACTTGACATCATACAAAAAAACAAAAAAAAAACTGGCTGAGTGAAGAAAAACTTTCAAAGATTTCTCACAGATACAACAAAAAAGTCGTTAAAAACAAAAAGCAAAGATCTGCAACAAGTACATATAAAAATTCATGAAGTCTGCTGCTTCGTTCTGTAGCTCATAATAATAATTATTATAAAAGAATTATAAGACTGGGCCGTTCGTGTCGCGCGGGCAGACCAGTCCGGTTTGCACTAAATAGTCTACTGATTTCCCATAACCTGTCATCGCCTGACGGTGCGGCTTATCATTAACCAACGTATAAATTTTATTAAATAAAATAAATAGTTACTTGTACTCGAATATATAACCAGAGATAGAGACGAAATAGTTCATCCATCCATCCCTGGCAACTCATTAAGTAAATGGCCCTTATGTCACTTTTAAATATCAACTCTCTTTTGCGCTGAAATCACAAATTAGAAAACTGAAATAGTACAGCGCCAACAACTGACCTGTGTGTACGTCTCCGTATATTCCAAAATTATTCTGTATTTATTGTAATAAATATAATATCTCTAACAATGGGGGCTGTTCCATTCGATGGTGTGGCAACAGCAAAACATCTAACTACAAAACAAACGGAATCACATTTCATCGGTAATTAAACATGTAATTTTACAGTTTTCGTCCTTTATAGTGAAGCTCAAGTTAAACTGGTCGATTTGAAGTGAAACAATTGTTTCGAATTCGGGCTTGCCAATCGTAGCGCAGTTGTCACCGTAATGATAGGGCAAAATAGTTTTCAAACAAATTAAATGGCATTTCGTCTCTATTTCTGGTTATATACTCGATGTTACTTGTATACTATATTGTTACCTTTACCTAACAAATTGAAAAGTCAACAAAAAACCGTTGCCGCAACTCTATTTTTATCTTGAGACACGAAATTTATCGGCACCAAATAATGTTCACAGCTGTAAAAAATTTTATGAGCTAATTTGTGTTTCACACTCCATAAATACCAAGATTCTTAATTAAGCGAGGTAGCTTCATTTTATCTTTTAAGATTAAAGTGAATTGGTTTTCTTTATAATCAGTTTTCTTTTAACAAATGTTAGTAAAAATATTTCAAGCTATCAGCGCAACAGTAATGTGGGCTACGTTACTGTTGATTTGACTTGAATTTTCTTTTGTGCAATATTATTTTAAATGATTCTAAAGTAACTACATAATTATAAATTTTTAGAATATAATAAAATAGAATTCATTTATTACAACGCAACAACACAAAATGTATATATAAGCTTGAACAGCAGTAGAGCTCCTTGTGAAAGAGTTCGTCGAGGGAGGTACTGCCACTTTACCTTATTTCTGCTACCAAGCAGTAAATTACTGCGTTCCGGATTGTAAGTTTGCTGGTGAAATTAAAGTCATATGGGACTTGTCAACTTATGCCTCAGGGTGACGGGCGCAGTGATAGTGCCTCTCAGATCTTTGCAATTTAAGCTCTGCGTGGCACTGCAACTGTTATGGACAGGCGTGCAGCTTACCATCAGGTGCACGACTTGTTCATCTCGTCACTTGATATTAAAATAAAATATACATCTAAAGAAAGACATTTAAAAAAAGAGATAGTAAAAGTAAAACAAAAAATAAAGTAACGAAAAAAAAAACAACGCAGCAAATATGTCAAATTTTAAATTTTATTTATTTCATGTCATTGTTATGTATGAAAACAAAAATAATAATTGAGTATTTTTTATAAGTACATGAAAATAGTATCCAAATATAAATTATGTACTATAGTATCATTTAGAGTAATGTTGTAGAAAAAATATTGAATGTGGATTACACCACTATTGCGTTGATAGGCCCTTTTGATCTTTATACAAGATTCTTTTTGTTCATGTGATGTTTCGATTTTCTTCGTTTATTGGTTCTTCTAAGTTTATGTATTAAGTTGATAACCTGGCACAACATGGAAAGAATCCGAATCTAGCTTTTTATGTTCCTTATTCATTTTGTTTGATTAGTGATCAAATGAAACTTTGCGAGGCCATGAGAAAATCTCTCTATATAGGTATACACCAGTGTTGGGCAAAATTTAATTGTTCTGGCAATTAAAGATTGACAATTTATTAATTGTCCATGTGGCCCGGTTGGGGCCCGGTTGGGGGTCCCGGTTGGGGTCCCGGTTGGGGGCCCCGGTTGGGGGCCCCGGCTGGGGGCCCAGTTGGGGGCCCGGTTGGGGACTCGGTTGGGGCCCCCAGTTGGGGACCCGGTTGGGGGGCCCGGTTGGGGCCCCGATTGGGGGCCCGGTTGGGGGCCGCATTGTGGGCCCGTTTGTGGGGACCTGGTTGGGGGCCCGGTTAGGGGCCAGTTAAGGGACCTGAGCCACCCAACCGGAGCCCTCAAACGGGCCCCCAAACCGGGGCCCCAAACCGGACCCCCAAACCTGGGCCTCCAAACCGGGGTCCCCAAACCGGAGCCCCTAACCCGGGGCCCCAAAACGGCGGTCCCACACCGGGGCCCCCAAACCGGGGCCCCCAAACCGGGGCCCACACACCGGGCCCCCAAACCGGGGCCCCAAGCCGGGGCCCCCAACTGGGGACCCAACCGGGGGCCCCCAACCAGGCCCCACAAACGTGCCCACAATGCGGCCCCCAACCGGGCCCCCAACCGGGCCCCCAATCGGGGCCCCAACCGGGTCCCCAACCGGGGGCCCATACCGAGTCCCCAACCGGGCCCCCAACTGGGCCCCCAACTGGGCCCCCAACCGGGGCCCCAACCGGGGCTCCAACCGGGGCCCCCAGCCGGGCCCCCAACCGGAGCCCCAACCGGGTTCCCAACCGGGGCCCCCAAGCGGGGTTCCCAACCGGGGCCCCCAACCGGCCGGAATTGATTTTAATTGCAAATTTTTAAAATTTTAAATTAATAATTTTTAAAAATTTTAATTGCAATTGCGACGCGTCGCAAATGATTTAATTGCAATTGATTTCAAATGAATTGATTTTTTAATCTGATTGAATTATTGATTGAAATTTAATTGATTAACGCCCAACACTGGTATACACCAGCGGTTTTATCTTCAGTTTGGCGCAGTTTATTTTCAAACGTAGTAGTAGATATTGAACGGAAAATGACTTGCACTGCTGGTGCAGGTCTCCGTTATTCGCTCAAGATTCCGGAATAAGTCCCTATCGCTGAATGCGCCGACGTCGGCGCAAGCGCTCTGAGTGTGTCGCGCGCACATCTGAATGGTCGTATGGCACGTTTCGTAAAAAATGATTGTAATGTCGAAATCGCGTCATTATAGTTCAGTGGACGGGTGTAGAAGTAGGAATAGTGATAATAAATTATAATTTTTTTTCGTTACAAAAGACGAATATTTATTCTATTTACCCTGTACGATGTGTTCAAAAACCGCAAATTACGACCAGCATAAAGATAAACAATTTTGTTAGAACAAATTTGTTATCTGTGAAAATGTTAATATTGCATAATATTATCATCAAATTCGATATTATTATTACATTCAAATTTCGGACATCTCTGAAAAACAAAACAATTTTATTCGACCTCAATTCTAATATCAGTCGAGATGAAGTTTTATTCGAAATGAAATATCAATAGCAAACAAATTTGAGAAATTTCACACGTTACTTGATATCGAACGATATGATAGTTGGGGCTGACTCTGGAATGTCTATGAATTAAAAAAAAGTTGCGTGACATGCGTGAGAAAAGTTTTTATATGTCGCCATTTCGCCAGTTGTAACATGCGGTTCCTGAACACATCATAGATAGCTTATAATATGTGTATAGATAAAGCAGTTTATGTAACTGTACATAATTAGGCATTAAAACACTCGTGTGATGTTTCATAAACCCTCACTCATATTTTGATGCCATTCATTATGTAACAGTCACATAAACTACTATTATATACATTATATATGTGAAATTTTGTAACTCTCCTATTTTAAGCGTAAAAAAGTTAACGTCTAAATTTGTTCGCATATTTTTTATTTATTTATTATATTATAGCAGTCTATGGACAGGCAGTATCACTCAGAGCTTTAAACCGTAAAGATCTGAGGGCCACTGCCACCGCGCCTGTTACCCTGAGACATAAGTTGACAAATTATCATATGCCTGTAATTTCACCCGCACCCTTCAAAACCGGAAAGTAGTAATGCTCATATTAACGCTTGGCGGTCGAAATAGGCAAGGTGGCAGTATTTAGTCTTTCACAAGGAGCTCTATTGGTACTAAAACATCTTTCCTGAAAAGTCATCATTTTGCAGATGTGACCTTATTACATCAAAAGTGGGATTTGAAAATTTATTTCAGGAAAGTGTAATTACAAACAATTTCTGAGTTTTTCAACTCATTCATAATTTCCTACATCGAACACCGTTCACATCGTTTGATAAATGACCTTGTTATTAAAACTTCAATCCTGTTTTCATTCATTTTTCCAAGTTTTTTCTCAAAGTTAAGCAACGAGGGCTACTTAGGTCTGAATTCCTTTTAAACGCTCTTGGGATCATTAGGTCACGATTAAACGTGGAAGTATGACTCTCAATAGAATGGCACTTAATGGTAGAGTTGCACAAGTAGGTGACTTTTTAATACTCTCAGCACCATAGAACAAACTATTACTCTGAAGTAGCAGACCATGTGTGTGGCACGAGAGATACGTATTTTTATTCAGAGCACACCACGTCTGATCTTAAGTAACTTTTGCAGCAGTATCACGTGGGCGAAGCGCGGGACACACATATTTTTACACAGTACGCTGCGTCTCATTTTAAGTAAATTTTGTAGCAGGCCATGTGGACTGCCGGCGGGACACCTCCAAACTTTACCAGCAGGCCGCTTGGTACGCCCCCTAGGGATGAGATCGATACTTGATTACGATCTGGATCAATTGTTAGCAAAAGAGCCAAACGATTGGCTGTGTTCGCCGAACACACAACTTATATTATCGGCCTGCTGATGAAATGAGATGAGACCAGATTAGATAAAATTAGATTAGACTAGACTAGACTAGACTGGACTGGACTGGACTGGACTGGACTGGACTGGACTGGACCGGACCGGACCGGACCGGACCGGACCGGACCGGACCGGACCGG
>NW_020654051.1:7153411-7169688 GCF_003589595.1 Hyposmocoma kahamanoa | reverse complement strand
CCGGACCGGACCGGACCGGACCGGACCGGACCGGACCGGACCGGACCAGACCAGACCAGACCAGACCAGACCGGACCAGACCAGACCAGACCAGACTAGACTAGACTACGTGGTGTGCTGTGAATCAAACTATTAAATATTTATACATCATTATTACATTGTACATGTTGTATACATTAAGCGCTAATTTCATATCAACATTTATCGAAAAAATCAGTCACTTTGTAATAATTTTTGTCCCTAAGCCATTCACTACGTCTGTTTCTGAACAAATTATTTGGAAACGTTTAAATGTCTTTTGGTAGAGCATTATAAATTCGGACACACATACCGTTACATTGATTTTGGTAATAACACAACCTAGGTTTATTATTGTACACCAGGCTGATGCAACCTTTGACTGGTCAGGACTAGAAAAATCGGAAACAAATTTTGATTCCTAATTGCAGTATGCCAGCGACCTACATGGCTTGCTAGGTAAAACATGAAAATACATGGTGGCCTGCTGCAGTCGAATATATGTGGGCGGGCGGCAGCCCACATGGCGCAGAGTGTGTTATTGCCCGCGATTCGAATAAAATACCTAACTTAAACTTAAATAATCTTTATTCCATAGTAAGTTATAAGGACCAAATTGGGAAATTAACTTTTGTAAGTTGGTTGTGGTCTGAGTGTTCTGGGTTACTCTGATACTCATAGTACAGGAAATTCCTCAGTTTGAGACCAGGTAATTGGTAAGCAAACTACACTTGAAAACGTCACATTGACTAACTACTACTCATTCGTAATTCAGATTCCCTGAGAAAAATGAGTAAGAAACTCAGGGGATTTCTCTTTGTAAAAAAATGTACACATTTCTAATTTACGATAATCTGCAAGAGGTAAAAGGGTCACACCCGTGGATTATTGCCATCCAAGTACGCACAAGTTGTATAATAATAGACTTATAAAGTTTTTGTTTCATTATGATTTTGAACCTAATAAATGGCAAATTTGGAATGTCAACAGGAATGTTATACAGATATACACACATGAAATTGGGATAGCATGGATTTGAATTAAAAAATATTTTTTTCTACATTTCATTATCCTATTAAAGTGAAATAAAAATATCAATGTAAATATATAAAATTATTTTTTAAATTATGGAAGTGGCCAAAAAATCATGGTTGTTAAAAAAAAATACAATTAAAAAATCAAAGAAGGATGGCGACGTCTTGTGTATTTTGTGACCCAGTACTTTTGACGACGTGCATTAAAGAGACCTATCAATACTTGTGATTCATTATCACATCATCAAAAAAGCTAATTGAATACAGCCTGTAGAAGCTGGGGTTGTAAAGTTGATATACGTTATGTTTATAAAATTGTCCTGTATTTCGCTTCAGATGTTTGTTCATAATAGCAGAAAACAACAAGTTTTCTGTTTGTTCCTAAAAATAATAAAGAACTTGCTGAATATCCCTAAACCTGCCAAATTCTGCCACATTTAATACAACGTTAACATGTTCTGTCGCAATGAAAATGAACAAAAATTAAATTAGATTAGAAATCTGGCACAAATGGTCACACTGTTCTAATTCTCAAAGTGACATTGACATTGGCAAGAGGCCTCTTGTCAAAACGTTCCTTTGCTAACTTTCGTATATCTCATTTAAATATTGTCTAAACATTTTTGTCACATTGTGTTTTATTTTTCACTTTATGTCATTATTGCTTAATTGATTATTTGATTGGGTATTTTATAGCTTTAATGTTTTATGTGTGTACTATAAAATAACCAATACTTTAGGTAGGTAAACATTCAATCATGCTTAAAATGAAACGTACCTTCGAGAATGTTACCTAATCTACGGTCGAACTGAATCAATTGCGTTGTGTTCTTGCATCTATTCTAAAAGACATTGTTTTGCAATTTCTTTATTCCCGACTTCTAAAATTATACAAAAATATATTAATAACTAGGTATAAACAAAAACGTAGAATTATACTAGCAAATCCATGAACGGCACTTCGTTGATTATGGGTCAGTTTTCGCCATCCTTCTTTCAGTAATTGGCAAAAACGTTTTGTCCTTACTGAAGACTACTGTCAAGAACAGCTACTTTATTTTTAACCGATTTAAAAAAGGAGGAGTTTCTCAATTCTATTAGTTTTTTTTTTGTACCGGTGTTACGCGATAAGATTTGTAAATTGATTTTGATGATTCCTTTTTTGTTGGAATAAGTTTACTATCTCTCTTACTCAATTTGTCCATAACTTTCTTTTTTTTACACGTTTGGAACTGAAAGTTATGGCTAATTGTCACTATTAGTAACCTTCACATTACCTAGTAACTTTAATAACTATAACTCTCATAATCTGATCATAATTTTAGATTAACTGTAACAAAAACACAACATTCCGCAAATTTTTTACAGTTTTTCAGAGATTATAGTCAAGTCTTTGACAATTTCACTAAACAAATACTATAATTCTTTAAGTACTTAGTTTCTACACAATTCTCAGTTTTTATATTAATATTAATTTTTATCTTAATACACCTATTATTTATAAAGTGATTGACGAAAAACCGTAACGTCGAAAGTAAAAATTCTCTAATTCTTGATTTCTTAATATTGCCGTCCCTTTCTAATAATTTTATTATTCCTTGCTAATTATTCTGGAACTTTCGACCACGTGATGTTTGTTTAAATTTTGTGGACTCTGATTGGTCGTTTAACATATAGTATTATATACCAAATTATGAAAGAAAGAGAGGATAATAGCTTTGTTGCTTGTTTCATCGATTAAGTTAATACTACTCTTATTCCATGAGAGTCTTTTGCTCATTTCACTTTAAACACTGCACATGCACTAGACACTTCACTTCACAGCGGGTTACGTAGCGAACAACAAGGGTAGCTTAGTATTGGTCCCATTTAAATTTGATGAAAATATTCCACCTCTAAGGGTGGCAAACTAGGGGATGAATCCGGTTTCGCGCACTTCCGGTAACCGATTTCAATAAAACTTGGCAAACCACGAACGAACTTCTGAGGTCGTTTTTTTTTATATAAAAAAGTTACAATTATTATCCCTTGTATTAACGTTATATTTTATCACTGTTCTTCATAAAAAAAATTACAATTCTTCTAAACATTCATAAAGGTACTGTGACGCTAGTGTGAGTTAATTTCTTTAAAGTTCTTTCTGGCCCTAACTCTCTTTGGCCCCGATCATTGACTTACAAATAAATGGACGACGGGTCTAATACAAAAACCACGAAAAAAATGTCCCAAGTCAACCTATTTAAACGTAGTGACATTTAAAGGAATATGAAAAAGCTAAAACGTTGAATTTAAATTGTAATGTCATCTCAGTACTGTCTAATTTTGCTTGCTTCGCTGTCAGAAGAAACAAACGAAGACTAAAGCGTGAATGACGCCCTGTATACGATTTTAACGCCCTATAAGTTCGGACACTTTTTAGCGCGGACCCGACGTCCATATAATTGTAAGTCAATGGCCCCGATTGTAAATTGCCCTATCCGCAAGTTTTTGCAGAACAAAAATTACATTAATATCTTTTTTTAGTAATAACCTCGTTGCCAATTTTGCAAAAATAGCGTATACATAACTTTGTTATAATGAAATTCATAAATTGTTCTCAAAGCAAGTTATTACCATCTGATCACGTAATCTATCCCAAACCACCGACCACGACTTGTTGTTGTCGTTGTTGTTGTGACACAACCACGATTTGTTTTATTTTATATTATTTTCTATTCCCGTCGGATCCCCTATGCATGGGATCAATAATAAAGATTAATATTTTATTCCCACCTGGTACTCACAAGCTTATTTTCAGCCTATTCTTGGTAGGTACTGTGATACAGTCAACATGAAAATCTATTTATATATATGAATATGTCAGTATTAGTGACCTGTGACAAAAAAATTTGATTGTCTATGATAATAATTGTAACATTAAACTTAGATTTTAAATATTATTTAAGACTGTTTTTTGTTACTTGTGATTTGCAACATGTCAATATTAATGACCTGTCAAAAAATATTGTCTGTGATAATTATAACATTTGATCACGATTGCTCAATAAACGAGTATTTGATTTTCAGAATTATTTTCCTTTTGGCTGTACTTACATTACATATACAACGAGGGGATCCGTTGGGAGTTGCATTATATAGATATCTACATAATATAGAGAATATAGGGATCTGATTGGATTTAAAATTGGCGGTGGATCAGTTATAAGAGATCAGATGGGAATAAACTCCCTAAGCTACTTCGCAAGACAATCAAAACTGTTGAAGCAATTATTAAATTGCTTCCTATCAACATTTTAGGTAATTAAACAAATTTTCATGTTTATTTAAGTTTTTCAACGTAATCGACTTGATTGACCTAAGAATAACTTTTTTCTAGTAATTGGAATACAAATACGATTTGAATAAAGACTTCTGATTGGTCTTCGACCCAGTTTTCTGTCTTCGATAAATTGATCACTTTGCATTAAGAGCGAATCGCTGGAGTGGCCGGGTAAATGCTATTCTGTTTTTTTAATCTAGATTAAAAAAATCACAACAGTTATAAAGTTCCGTTTTGCCTTTAATAGATGTAAATCTAAATCGTTCTCGAGTCTTAGGAAAAATGCGGCTAGTCTATGTGAATTTCAATTTGAATATATGCTACTCGTAATCGCGTGTGTTAGAGAATTTTAGTAATCCAATCAATACTAAAATTCCGATACATGAAATGACTCCTAGGAGAAACTGAGCTTTAAAAAAATTTGTTGTCAATATTATTGTTTTTTTATTCTTTGGCGTAATATTTTTTTATTCAAATGTGAGGTACACATTTGACCAAAAAAATTACTATGCCAAAATTGTTTTCATAAAAGAGACTTAGCGGTAGTTAAGACAGATTCCATGTATCTTCTATGGTTTGTTATTTCTCCAAACTCTCAAAGTTAAAACAAAAAACAAATTGTAAATAAATATGGAGTTTACTTATTTTATAATTGTTATTACTTATGAAACTTTCGGAGTGGTTGCGCCTACGTCGGCAAAAGTTTTTGAAGTATTAGATCCCACTTCAGGGCACGGATATTTTTTAAGAAGACTGTTACGGCGCCTACAAAGTAGACGCTTCTAGAAGCGCCGAAGTCGCGCATTTGTAGCGCTTCAGTAATTTTTAATTCATTAATTATGACTTAAAAGTGACGCGCGCCTGTCATGACAGTGGTGCTCAACTGCGCTTTAAAATATTGTATGAAAATTCGCTTCTATAAGCGTTTAATTTAAAAGCGCCTTAAGGCCATCTTATGCAGAGCTAAAACAAATAGTACTTTCTTTCTTTGCTATTGCGACTCATAGTCAGCTAGTAAAATAAATAGTAAACAAAAAATAGACTTTGTTTTTAAAGTCGCACATATTTAGACCTTATTATCAAAATACAATATAGATCGTACATCATCTTGTTCTCATTTCCCTTTGTCTTTTGAGTAAGTGATGTTTAATTTTCTCACTTAGGTCGTAAAAGCGAGTACATACACTTCACACACTTCACAGGCATACTTGAAAAAGGTGGGTCGGATTAAGATTAATGGGTTTTCACGTTACCCCGTCACGAATCTTTAATTTGCAGATTATTAAAATTAAAAGTATACTACAGATACAGTATGATAATAACATTGAAAGTAAACAAAGCTCTTACCTTCTTAATTGAAAACAGCACTTGTTAATAATTAAAAACTGCGATGATTTATTATTTTTCTCCTTCCTTTTTATTTGCACAGTGTTGCCCGCTTATGACCTTTGTTCTCACTGCCTTGGGTTGGCTGGAAGAGATCTCTTTTAGAGCTAAGGCCACGTTTGCTCACTTTTTGTACAATTAAGTTTCTTGATGTATTTTTGGTGCAATAAAGAATATGTATATGATTTATTTAGAAGCCATCATAACGTCTTCAGTTTGTTAAAGTTATTTGTTTAACTAAAACCAGCCGGTATAAATATTAGACAACATCACATACTTTATAATGATCCCGTAGTAAGTAACTAATGCACTGGTGTTATAAAAATCGGAAACAACGACGGTATCATAGTTGACCCGGCTGGGGATTGAACCCGAAAACCTCAGAGCTGGCGACACCATGAAAACTGGTGTGCAAACCACTCGACCACAGAGGTCGTCAGAAGAGAGTATAAAACAAATTACTATGTTTTATGCTTTTTATAATAACAAATATACACGATAAACTTATTTAAATGGAAACCCAAACGTAATTTAAATGTATAATTGAGATATAACAACGAAACAAACGAAAGTCAACAATGATTACGTCGAATAAGTATTTATGCAAAAGATTGCCACTTATTTCGTATCGTACTCGGTTGTTAAATGAATTTGAGTCTTAATACATCGTCAAATTCAAATTAAAACTACTTTTATATCATTGGTGAGCAAATTATAAGTATATGAAATCGCTAAATCTATTAAAAACTATAACTCTTTTGTAGGGAAAAATTTCCTATCAATAATAAGTAATAAACTCCAAAGCTTGCTCTTTATAATTCATTTATTTGTGAAAACACAAGTGGTATGAAAGCTGACATGTACAAAATAAGTACAGTTTTACTGTGTCCGGCCAAATATACGGCATACAAACACATTGAATGTGTCTTATGCTTTCACTCACATGCTTTTCGACAAACTGTACCCGTTTAGACAGTGTGTCCGGGGAATTGCAAAAGTTTTAAGCGCGTTAACTATGGTAAATTTTATCGATAAAAACATCCCTATACGACGACGGTTGGTTCAATTAGGCTTCATTTTGGTATCATTTGAAAGCTAAGTATATTAACTACCTAAAATAACATAAGCCCCGTACATTTTGTGCTAATAAGAAAAGGATGATTAAAAAAAAGCAATTTTTTTCGCAATTTTTCTAAGTGTTCTGCAAATAGATGCAACATTTGTCACTCTACTCTAATTACTTTAGCAGCTATTGTTGACCCCTCGCAATAAAGAACAGCAGAGTGTTTTTGCAAAATCCAACCTAAAGCCTACACATTTCAGAGTTTTGATAAAAATAATATAATGTAACAAAAACACGGGAAGTGGAGCAGTATTTGCACAGGAGCGGTAATACTTATATAACATTAGGTAGTAATGACTTGGCCCATCAATCTCTATTCGGGACACGGCTACGTGCGAGTACGGCACTACAAATTTATTTAAGCTGTTCAAATAGCTCATAATCTATTGAATCTTATGAATAAAGTGTTTGTAACACAATTTTTCGCCTGAAGTTACAAGTTGGGGACGCTGTAAGGACATGAGTATAGAATGAAATTAGTAATAATATTTCCTGTTTTACAGATGTCACTGTTTTTCATGAACAGTGTCCTAAATCAACATTTTTCCTAATTATACGACTGAATTCAAGATTATATGTTAATTATATTGTGCACATGGCAACATTGGATGGGTAAACAATTTATTGTCTATATCCGCCAGTTAAAGGTCAGTTATTTCAAGGTAGAGCTGTTTCAGAAAGCTTAGCTTAGCTTAGAAAGCACTAGCTCGAAAAGGCTTTCTTTCTCATTAGATGTGCGCGCAAAATCATTTTTTCCACTCTAGCACGGAAAAGGTATCTTGAAACTACTGGTCATTGTAGATTACATTGCAATTATGATAATATTTGCTTTTCAGTTAGAATCTAGTTTCAATGACAGCTGAGTCTCAAAGGAATGGCATTTATGGCGGTAACCTACCACTTACTCGATATTTTTTTCCAAAATTTCCGAATTTCGAATTTTCATTACACCGAAAACCGAATTATAACGGAACCGTTGTTCTTTCAGGATATGTTGGATGTTTATTGCAAAGACACGATTTGTTTCGGGTAGGTTAGGTTAAGTTAAGTAAATTACTAAAATGATTAAAATTTCTATTAAAAATTGCATTAACATTAATGCCAATAATTTATCAAAAATACTTTAAAGATTGGAAACCCAAACTAAAATTTTCAAAAAACGCTCAATAGTTAATATATAGTAATATAAATAGCCTAAATATATAGTATTTATATAGCCTAAAAAGATAACAAATAATTATGACATTGAAAATGTAATAAAAGTTAAACGAAATTTCTTAAAAATTTAAAAATAATTAGTCTCGGAGTAACTTTTTTTGAATTGCTTATTTTTACAGATTTACATGGCAATGGCACGTCATGATACGATTTTGCTATGAAAGAACTGCATGGATAGTGAAATGTTTTTGTGAAGTCATAGTACGAATTTGACAGGCAATCCAACTTACAGGCTTAAATAGGATAGGATTTACATGGGCCTACTAAGAGCTGGTAGTAAGTCCATGTAAAAAATCTAACATTTCTGTATTGTTTCGGGTCTGGGTGTTTATGGTACAGTTGTTGCTTCCGATTTCCATAAAACAAGTGCTTTAGTTTTTTGTGACTGTATTTTTTGTGACGGTATTTGTTAGTGTAGTTGCACTTGTGTTATATATCATAATAATCCTATGCGGAGGGAGCGTGGAAAAAATAACTACAGGAAAAAATGTCCAAGCGTAGCGATTTTACACGATTTAATAATAATAATAACGCAGATACTTATAGCTACGCACTAGAGAAACCCTGTGTCGCAGGTGCCGTGGATCTGTTCACATGGATAATGAGAAATCACACCCAAACTCACGAGATAAATAAATGTCAGCCATACAAATATTTCTCTCGGCCCGGGAATCGAACCCGGGACCTTTGCGAGGCAGACCAGTATGGCAACCGTTCGCCCACAGAGGCAGTCAAAATATTTACTGGGTTCGCGGAATAGCAAATGACTTTACTTCTATTTTTATTATTTTTTCTTTGCTGGTATATCATTAACGAGTAAATGTTAAATATTATGAAAAGTTTTACAGTTCTTCTTTTATAATATCAAGTGACGGGATGAACAATTCGTGCGCCTGATGGTGAGCTACACGCCTGTCCATAATTTGAAGTTGTTTATTTATTTTAAATGACAGACCCAGACATTAAAAACTTTATAGTTTGCTAGAGTAGTTACCGTTATATAATAATAATATATAATAATAATAGTAATAGTGATAGTGATAGTGACAGTGACAGTGACAGCGACAGCGACAGCGACAGCGACAGCGACAGCGACAGCGACAGCGATAGTAATGATAATAATAACTTGGCTTAGGCCCGTATCTGGTTCCAAATATCCGACCATCAGTCGAGTACAAGAAAAAAAAAAATTAGTAATAATAATAATGATGATAATGATGATGATGATGATGATGATGACGATTATAATAACAATAATAATAATAATAGACCTCCAAAACTACTTCGCCTTGCAGTTTTATCGCGATATTTTTCTTTGTCGTTGGCTAGGGGTATTACTACTAAACATTCAAAAAATAAAAGACCTTGCAAGTAGAAGCGAAACATGGCTCTCGAAGTATATAGAATTTGACGTTTCATTCTGAACGGACTGACTTTCTATCGTCAGCGTGTAACTATGTAAAAAGAAGCACATCGCAGTAGCTTTGATGGTCTGTCTTTCCATCAATCCACTGTTTCTACTAATTTATCATTCACTTACGTCAAAGCATTATCTGTAAAATAACAATGCTATCTGGCTGTATTTTACCTTGAGTAGCCTAATTATAGTCATCATTTAAGAACTCTTCTTCCCTAATCTACGTGTATGTATCTGTTAATATACCATTTAATATCTATAGTTACAAGAAATAAATCATCAATTTCGCTCCACCAGCACCTTTACACGTTTTTCTAAGAAAAAATAAAAAATATAGGGTCTTTTGAATTACAACTATTATTATTCAACTCTTTCTTGGAAACCCGATATTGTCTCGTACAGACAATGCCCAAATTCTCAACGTAATAAATTGTTCATACCTCCTATAATAAATAAAATAAAGGTAGCCGACGACACTCTTGTAATATACAACGTAAGACTGAAAAGACTGGTTCTATTGTTGCACATTTTCTTTAATACCTTACGTCAGTCTTAGCTCCGACAATGCGTCCATTAGTTCTATAAAATAGTCTATTATGAGTAAAAGGAGTACCAACAACAGACTTCAATGTCATAAGGAAAAATTATTCAATTTAAAAATGTTTATTGAAAACATTGACTTACAATTATATGGACGTCGGGACCGCGCTAAAAAGTGTCCAAACTTATAGAGCATTAAAATCGTATACAGAGCGTCATTCACGCTTTAGTCTTCGTTTGTTCGACTGACAGCGAAGCAAGCAAAATTAGACAGTACTGCGATGACATTACAATTTAAATCTAACGTTTTAGCTTTTTCATATTCCTTTACATGTCACTACGTTTAAATAGGTTGACTTGGGACATTTTTTTCGTGGTTTTCGTATTAGACCCGTCGTCCATTTATTTGTAAGTCAATGATTGAAAAGTATACTATTACTCTTTCGTTTAGAGACTACCATATCAAAATTAAAAGATCCGATTTAACATAGACTAGGTATTCACTGCTGGGCACTAAAAAGGTCTTTCATTGGGCTGAGATATTAGTGAGCTTTCATGCAAAGGATGGTTATTCGTGGAATAACGATACAAATGTAACGAGCAAACATAGAGGAAAATTCGGGGAAAGGTCGACAGCGCGAACAGTACTGTGACAGTGTGACCTCCTTACATCGTCATCCCACCTTTTTATCGCCTTTCTCCGGTTCCTGGCCACTCGTATTTAAATTTAAATTTTGAATTTTACCATAATTCTTTTGCCTCGCTTTCCGATTTTGTTTCGTTCCACCGTCACCCCCAGCTCGATCGCGACAGCGTACGGAGCTCTTTAAATTCAATGGCGTCTAATTTTGATTCCTTTACTAACTTTTAACTTTTTTACAAAAGAAGTCCGTTATCTACCCAGGATGCTGCGAGAGGCCATTGAAATTAAAAAACATCCTAATTTCAACAGGGAAGATGATTTCTACGAACCACCAGTTTGGGATCCAGTATTTCCTCTAATGAAAAATCCCAAACAGACATAAGACTGCAGTACTAATTAATATGTTTTAGTTTATTCTAATTTCTATTAATAACTAATAATAAATTGAACTTAATAAAAATTCATTCAATAAAATAATTTGTAAAACTTAATATAGCGTAAATTGGAATGTTTTCTTTGTACAATTAAAAATAAGGTATTAAATTAATAACTATTGTAACTATAGTGAAAAAATAGGGTGGTTTGCATCAATATTAGACATAACTGGTTGAAGACTGTACCACCTCAGTGAACCGTGACCATGGGACCTGTAAAGGGCCCTAAACGTCGGTTTGTTTGAAAAAACAAATATACGCGATTTAAATCCGGAAAAATAGTTTAATTTCCTTTACTAAGCTTATAATCATTATAATATAATCTAAGTCATGTGCCAATTTTAATAACTTTATAATCACTACAGCCCTTATCATGTACCTATGAATACGTATCTGTAATTCAGTAGATCTCGGCCCTTTTGGGGTAAATGTCTACTTAATATCTCTTAATATCCATAAAGTTAGGGAGTGTTTCATAATAATGTACCTGTTTTCTATATATACCTTTTATTGTTACAGCCTTACTTCTTTTTTTGTTTTCTTTCCTTAACCGACTTTAAATAAATTTGTGGACCTAAAGTTTTCTGTTTTACTGTCGTGAACCTGATAACGGCTTGTTAGGGTTACAATCCTTTTAGTACAACTGTTTTGTTAATGTTTCACGGCAATCTTCGGATTTCCGATAGAACCCGAATACAAATTTCCTTGTCTAGTAATTATTAGATTTATTATTTTTAATAATATAAATTCTTAACTACATACTTCATTGATGTTTTCTTACTTACTTACTTCATTCATGTGAACTATATTGAACTTCATTTTTAGGTAGCAGTAGAGCTCCTGTAGAGTATCTATTTCTGCCGCCAAGCAGTAATGTCAACATTACTTTGTTCCGGTTTTGCTGGTGCAATTACAGGCACATGGGGCTTGTCAACATAAGTCTCAAGGTGACGGGCGCAGGGGCAGTACCTCTCAGACCTTTGCGATTAAACTCTGAGTGTCACTGCGACTGTTATGGACAGGTGTGTAGCTTACCATCAGACGTACGAATTGTTTATCCCGTCACTTGATATTACAAAAGAAAAACTGTAAAACTTTTCATAATGTTTAACATTTACTCGTTAATGCACCATCAAAGAAAAAATAATAAAAATAGAAGTAAATTAATTTGCTATTCCGCGAACCCAGTAAATATTTTAACTGCCTCTGTGGGCGAACGGTTATCATACTGGTCTGCCTCGCAAAGGTCTCGGGTTCGATTCCCGGGCCGAGAGAAATAATGTATGGCCTACATTTATTTATCTCGTGAGTTTGGGTGTGATTTCTCATTATCCATGTGAACAGATCCGCGGCACCTGCGACACAGGGTTTCTCTAGTGCGTAGCTATAAGTGTCTGCGTTATTATTATTATTAAATCGTGTAAAATCGCTACGCGTGGACATTTTTTCCTGTAGTTATTTTTTCCACCCTGCCTCCGCATAGGATTAATATGATATATAACACAAGTGCAACTACAGTCACAAATACCATCACAAAAAATACAATCACAAAAAACTAAAGCACTTATTTTATGGAAATCGGAAACAACAACTGTACCGTAAACACCCAGACCCGAAACAATATAGAAATGTTAGATTTTCTAGATGGGCCTACTATGAGCTCTTAGAGCAATCCTATTTAAGCCTGTAAGTTGGATTGCCTGTCAAATTCGTACTATGACCTCACAAAAACAATTCACTGTCGATGCAGTTTACGTTCCCATTCGCAATCCGTTCACCTTATAGCAGGCCCCTGGCCGGGAATCGACTCAGGGACCTCAGAGATATATACATATCTGAACCAGATTGACGATATCTTCCAAGACAATTCAAAAATACAAAACATATTATATGAAAAGACTAATGCTAATGGAGGAAGCAAAAAGATATATGCCAGGAGTGTAGAAGATATAGTAGCCTAAGCATTCCCAGTGAGAGACAGGTACTTATATACCGATGCATGTAATATATGAGGTATGTATTTACTTTTTCAATTATGCATACGTCTCACAGCTTGACAAGACGGGTCTTGTCTAGGGTTTAGCAATCCTCTCAGCATGGCCCAAAATTTCAGAATAGATTTAGATTTTAGATTTACATTTAGATTTATTTATTATCTTGTAAACTTTACATTATTATATACAATATATTGTATTACAAGAATCGTTACAAATAGTAATAAATGTTACATTTCCAAAAATTACAAATATCCAGTACAAGTTTTGTACTACGTAATTTTAACATAGTCAATAAATTATAAATATAATATTAAATTATGTGAAATAATGTAGGAACATATTAAATAATATAATAATAATTATGTCAATGTAATGTTTGTATGCATAAAGTTTATGTAATTTATTAATTTCTGTAAAATAATATTTATACCTAATAACATATAAATTACAACATATATTACAAGACCATGTGCCTATATTCTTCAGTGGAATAATATTATCCAACGCATTATCCAACAAAAAGTCTTTCAGTCGCCGATCAAATGTTTCATCATTGGGCTCATTTTTTAAGTCAACGGGTAGGTGCTTATAATAAGCCGGGTCGATTACGCGCGGATTTTTTTCAGTGAGTGCTAACCGCCGCGACACGACACTCAGTCGTCCTGTGGAGCGGGTGTTATAACGGCTTTCATGCCTTTCAAAGTTGTGTAAGTTTTTTCATATGAATGTGATTATTCCATATAAATACAACGAATACATGGTCATCATCCTGTGTCTCACAAATAAGTCCCTACAAGAGACTCTTCGTGTTACTCCAGCAAGTATCCTCATTGCTCGTTTCTGAATAATGAATACCCTGTCAGAATCAGTGGAGTCACCCCATAAAATGGTACCATACGACATTATGGAGTGGAAATATGCAAAATATGTTTGTCGTAGTATGGAATCTGTAACGACAGGTTTTAATTTTTTTAGTGCATAAGTCGCACTACTTAGTCTACCACACATAGAATTTATATGACGCTTCCACGTTAAATTTTCATCCAGAATGAATCCTAAGAACTTACTGTGGTCAGTTATGGGCATTGGACTATCCAAACACGTTGGCCTCGGGATTGATCTACCAGAGAACAATATTAAACTAGATTTAGCAGCATTCAGTATGAGACCATTGGCAGTGAACCATTTCATCAGACTCATATAGACATTTCCTACTTTTATATTGAGTTCGTCGTAAGTTCGGGCGCACACAATTACCGTGGTATCATCAGCGAATAAAACCAATAAGCCATCAGAGATTTGGGACGGTAGGTCATTAATAAATGTCAGGAAGAGGGTATTTCCCAGTGAAGATCCTTGAGGAATTCCAAGGTTCACGTCACCTCCACTACTGCGTAGTTTTTTCCCACCTGATATTACTTCAACTGTCTGAATTCGGCGTGATAAAAATGATTTCAAAAGATCGTATGTTTTGCTTCGCATACCATAGTGACATAGTTTCTCCAAGAGTAATTCGTGACTGATTACATCAAACGCTTTTGGCAGGTCACACATCATTCCTGCTACTTTGCACGTACCATCCAACCCCGTAATTATTGAGTCCACCACCCTCTGTGCAGCCGTGGTGGTGGACCGGCGGTAGGCATATTGGTTGTTTGCCACAAGATCATATTCTAAATGTGACATTAGGTAAGAGGAAATAATCGACACAATTATCTTTGACATATTAGGTACAATAGGTCTATAATTATCAACTCCGCTCATCTTTGCCCTTGTACACAAATCATACACGCGTAATAATAAACAATGGAAATGAAAAATGAAACAATTAATTGAACTACCCGTTTGAATTTAGCTAAGGGAAGTATAAATTGAACGAATTGGAAAGAAAGGTTTTAGAAGTATATTTTATACAGGAAATGAAACTACTTTTTTCGGATATATTTATTTTTTCAAACAAACCAACATTTTGGGCTTTTTATAAAGCCCCAAATCTGTTTACTTTAAATCATCAAAATCATCAAATGATAAAGATAATGATCACTATAACGATACCGATAACGATAACGATAACGATAAGAATAATAGTAGGTAGGAGATATCCTAGTCATCTATCACTCCTTAGCATTGCACCTCTATCTGTTTAAATTTACACTGGCATTCGGGTACAGATTACATGATGGAAGTTTGGTGTACAAGGTACTTCCAAGTGTTCGAGGAGTAATGTCTAGTACAACACTCGCAAATGGATTCTTTATAAGTACGTCGGTATATAACCGTAAAGGAAACGTTGAAGGTGACACCCTCATCACTGATTTAGCCAGGAATTAAATAAGCAACGTTCATGGATTGATAATTGGTGTATTCACTTTTCGTGTTTAATTAGTTTAGTTGGCGATGAAGTAAGACGTTGACGTTAATTCTTCGTTTATAAATCCACTTTTCATAGTAACTAATTCAAAAGTACAAAACATGAATCAGATTAAAACATATTTTAAATTTCGCGCGGCAAATTCACAGGGACTGGCCATACTCGGTTGTTCACTTTCCAAGTAATTTTTTTTATGATATCAAGTGACAGGACGGACAATTCGTGCGCCTCATCATCATCACATACGTTGCTCTGATCCCCAAGTAAGTAGCTAAAGCGCTTGTGTTATGGAAATCGGAAACAACGACGGTACCGCAAACACCCAGACTCGGGACAATATAGAACAGTTAGTTGTCTACACTAACCCGGCCGGAAATCAAACCCGGGACCTCAGAGATAGCGACACTGTGAAAACCGGTATGCAAGCCACTCGACCACGGAGGCCGTCTTCGCCACTCGGAACTTTAAATCGCAAAATTTTGAGGGGCACTGCCACTGCGCCCGCCACTCTGAGATGTAAGTTGACAAATCCCAAGTGCCTGTAATTTCACCAGCACCCTTATCCTCTAAAAGCGGAACACAGTAATGCTGACATTACTGCTTGGCGGCAGAAATTGGAAAGGTGGCATATTCCCCTGGACGAACTCTTTCACAAGGAGTTCTACATACGAAAAAAGCCCATCTTGTCAATGCGCACTAGTTCATAAACATTAACCATTAACTTCACTCCTTTTTTTCATATAGCAACCCTACTAAGGATCATCATGTCATAGGACT
>NW_020654051.1:7115416-7138411 GCF_003589595.1 Hyposmocoma kahamanoa | reverse complement strand
ATACTTGTCTTATTATATCATGCTGTTGTTTACCCAGAATTACCAATAAACAAATAACTCCTTCCTCCTTCATCGACAACCCATCTTTATATCACCCTCTTTGCTGGTTCCTGACCACTTACTTTTAAAATTTTGAATCGTTCTTGAATTCCTTTTCCTTCTACTATTTTTACGTTGATTCGTTCCGTCACCACTCCCATCAAAATTATTGATATCGATCACCATGTAAAAATTCAACTTCACGTAATTTAACTGTTTTAAGTGTTAGATATATTTACGTATATAGACCCTCTTGGGGTAAGTGCCTGGACTTAGTTTATATTAGTAGGGAGTGTTTGTTAATATTTGTGACTTTTTTATCATTGTATTATTTTAGCTGCTGGGCACAGGTTTCCACTCACAATGAGAGAGGGCTGATTGGAAATGCAGTAATGCTCACTTTACTCCTTGGTGGCACTGATAGGTAAGGCAGCTTCCCTGGACATATTCTTTCACGAAGAGCTCGACTGCTACTATGATTTCGCATTTCTCTCTGAATTTGAATCAGACGCCTTGAAATTATTCTATTGTATAGTAAATTGTTTGTTACACAAACGAAACAAAGGAATATTAAGATAATGAACACCCTTAATGATGATTTAGTGGATACTATCGAGAAACGTGTTTTTTGAAATAACAATAGCGTGTTACTCAACAAATAAATATTACCGTACCCTTTACAGTGCCCTGTCAATAACCCGGAGAAAGCACAAGCAACATAAGGTCTTCAAAACAATTCTGACTACTCACGGTGTTATAAGAAAGCGCTAGAGCGTGCTTTGAAGCCCTAATGCACCAGTGTGTTAGCACTAAATTATACGGTCCTAAGGTTCATTTAATTCAACTAGCGGAAGAAAGGTTGCTTCTCAATTGTGATTTGATTGTCTGACTTCAATTTTGTGACATTATTTTATGAACGAACATCACAATGAAACCTGCGTGTTGAAGAAGAGTCACAATCTTTGGAGAACGTGTGAAGTCCATTATTGGACCAGAGTCCCATGCCTGATGGTAGAACGTGCAGTAGGTTGACGACTTTGATAATGAGAGTGGAAGAAAGGTACCTCTAAAGCTGCAATAAATCATTAGCGCTATACTAGCGCTCTTGTGGCACTACTTTGGGAAAGATTGAATGAATTAATTTAAGTTTTTACATGTTTATAGATGTGTATGTGTTGTATCAATGATATACAAAATGGTGAATGGTTATTTTAATCTGTTATCATTTAAAATATTATTGCTGAATAACTATTATAAATATAAGTATATACAATTTTTCTAGAACTTGATGTAGATGCGCTTTTATTAAAATACGTAAACAGTGTTTAAACCGCAGCTGGTTGATGATATATTAGGTATTTTTGTGTAGGTAATTTTTAGGCAATTTTCTAGTCAAATCGCTGTTTCGTTACATTTTCATATCTATCTGTAAAGTCTAATAGACAAATTGAAATAAAATTATATTATTCTTCAATTAAGAAACGAGTTAATATTAGTTTCAAACAAGATGTGTTTTTATATTTTGTATTCACAACCAGTACTATTTATTGTCAGTTTCTAATTTCACTGAAAAGCATTGCAGAAGCACTAAATAACAATTCTATTAAAGTCACGGAGTCGTCGGTGCACGACAGTTTCCACCCAATTACTTCCCTCTTGCAGTTGAATTTTTCTAAAATGCCAATTTGAACTTTTCTAAAAATCCGAGTAAGTTTATTTCTCTAATGCAGTAAAAGTCTTTAAAAGGGGTGCAATTTCCTCTTTTTTTGCAGCCATTAGTGTATATTTATATGTAGATTTACGCTGTTGATTTCAACTATATTACAGAGTTTCTAGAAACTCAATAGTGGACATCGTACCTGTTATACAGCTGTTTTATATGGTCTCTATTTAGGTTTTATAGAAGTATACGGTATAGATAATGAACAGCTTATAAAAACTATAAGACAAGGCACATGATAAAATGCCCAATTAAAAAGCGTACGCGATTAAAATTAGTATAAAGTAAAAAAAAAAATTTGGATTCTCCATTGCCACTTTTAGTTACCCAAGGAGTACACTTTATATTCCTCAAAACTATTATATCCATAAACAGTCTTATTAAGGTTTAGATAATAGTTTTCTATAAATGGTTTTAGATTTCTATAATTGGTCTTATAGTCTTATTTCACTCAAGTCAAAATTTTAAAACCTTCTTAATACCAAACAACTTAATTAAGTGTGATCTCTCTTAAGAATTTACTATTATAGTCCTTATTTTAAGTTCATTTGTAGATCAACTGATTATTTTTGGTAAAATTGTTCTATACACACCCAGTAAAGTCTATTAACACTCTAACTACTGTTCTTAAATTTATTCTAGATATATTTCATTTATAGACATTCTGTAGTGTTTATGCTTATTGAACAAACACGTCGTAGCGCGTCTTCAGTAGATTTTTTTTTAAATACTATAATTATGGTTTTTACTGTATTGGTCGTTATAAGAGTTCATGGAAAATGGGTAAAGTAAAGAATATTAAAAGTTCTGGTGAAGATGGTGAACCTAGGATATTTTGTTACATCATTCGATACATTAGTCGGTACTTCGTGCGCGCGCCGGGCATGCTGCATTTTTGTTTGTTAACAAATAAATAAACATTGTGAAGTAATTCCGTGTTCTGAAGTGATAAAAACAATTGAACTGGGCTCGTAAACTACTGTACTTCTATGTTATGTATGTGTATTGTGCCGTCTATCAATAGAATACAGTGAAATCATTGTGTAAAATGTGGTTGGCGTGAAGAAATAATCTCAATTTTGTAATGAAAATTTTATTTCTTCCAACATAAGTTAGGTGTGTCATTAAAATGTACCTTAACTCATAGGGAATTTATCCACCTTTCTAGTCATATATAACACATTCCTTATAAATATACACAATAACGTTTTTTGCGACAAATTGGATTTTTAAATTTTTTTTTGACCTTGTGTGACGTGTGAAAGGTTATTTATTGCATAAAACGCTCACCATTCTCTATAACTTTTACTCCATAAAAAGGTTTTGTAATACTGTCAAAAGAAAAAATCGCTTAGAAACATCGCTTTTTTTTCTCTTTTCACTCTTAACACTACCTACAGACAATTTCTCAAAGCACTCTTGTGATCTACTAATAAAGTTGTGCCCACTTTTACTTTAAATTATCTAGAAACCTTCTTCAAGATTTCTTGAGGGAATTTGAACTCTTAAAATGTACAATCGAATTAAATTTTATTAGATATCTTATAGTATATACTTAGATATAGATGTGCTGCTTGGTTACTTTTGCAATTTCCAGACTCATGCGAAGGCTGTTATGCAACATAAACCTGTACCCTAAACTTTCAAGCCGCTATTATTACAACTTAAACTTACAGGTGAGGCAGTATTAACCACTAACGCGTAGATTGGGTAGCAGAGCATATGTACCATATTACTTGAATTACCATCAAACAAAGAAGTGCCAAACGGGCCGGCCTTGCGCCACTCATTAAAAAAGGGCTAGGTTTTGTTTGTTTTCATATTTGTTACGTCCATTCATTTCAGGTTAATTAAAATTGTTTCTGTATTGGAAATAAGCAACAAGTTAAGCCGTATTGACAAATCATGATTGATAATTAGGTTTCGTTTTAAAATTAAGTAATTTTGATCGGGCGTTGGGAATAAAAATCTTCTTTTTTTCTCATCCTCGTATTCCTGTGAAATAAACCTGCTGTAATTTATTGAGATTTCATTTTCAAATATACCAAGGTTTCCAATACTAGTCGAGGAACTTACGAAGCAGAAGCTGCCTATATTGCTCCTTCGAATCGGATATACATATAGATAGAAGAGGCAGCTGTTTATAAAGGGTGTTTTGCAGTAACTAATATCTTGGTCTTATTTTTGATAATATAGTCTTCATTTCTAATATCAGTTGCTCTAATCTTTCCGGTGTCAGCAGCGTGTTCACATTTCTAAAGATCATTGCTCAATTTATAAAGATGTCGACCGAATCAGCCTTGCGTCTGTCCTTGAAAAAAACTTGTAAAAAAAATTGAAACCAGAAAAGGGACAATGTTTGGACATTTGTTACGTAATGACGAGTTTATAAAGTAATAATTAATGGGAAATTGACGGAAAGCTAATGAAAACCGAGAGTAGCATTCAGCGATCAAATAAATGAGAAACTCAAAGTGAGCGGTTATAAAGAGGGTAAGGAGTCGGATATGGGCAAATAGGATGATGATTAATTAAATATTCCATAAAGGTAAAGTCAACTAATAAAACGCACATAGCCTAAATATTTTCATTCTACTTTCCATCAATAATAACGAATGCTTTTTAACAATTCATATATAAACTTGAATAAATATGCATTTAAGTAGGTTTATTTTAATTTAATTTTAGATTTATTTTTATAATATCAAGTGACGGGACGAACAAGTCGTGTGCCTGATGGTAAGCTACACGCCTGTCCATAACAGTTGCAGTGCCCCTCAGAGTTTTAAATCACAAAGATCTGTTAGGTTAGGCACTGTCACTGCGCCCGTCACTCTCACACATAAGTTGACAAGTCCAATGTGCCTGTAATTTCACCAGCGCACTCACCCTTCAAAACTGGCGACAGAAATAGTTAAGGTAATCTTATTATTTCACTTTTTGTAAAGAACTTTATGACCAACTTTTCAAATTGCCTGAAATTCTTTTGTCTTTCGTTTCCGTAATGTCCCAACCCAGAGATAAGGTCAGACCATCAGTGGGGATGTTGAAACAATATCGCGCGTTTTAGTCCTTTATCTACAATCAGTCATTAACGTTGTTTCACGCTCCAATGTCATACTAAAGCTGAGTAGCATAGATCATCATACCATTGGGAACACCACATCGTATGTTTGACACCTACCTGCATGGAAAACAATTATTTGGGCTAAATAGGATCCCGTATTTAAAGTATTGATTACAATACATGAGCTTTAGTAGTAGAAGAGCTCCTTGTGAAAGAGTTCGTCTGTGTAATCTTATCGGGTAAGAGTGCTGGTGAAATTACAGGCACATGGGACTTGTCAACTCATGTCTCAGGGTGACGGGCGCAGTGGCAGTACTTTGCGATTTAAAGTTCTGCGTGGCACTGCAACTGCTGTGGACAGGCGTGTCGCTTACCTCCAGGGGCATGTCAGCGTCACTTGGTGTCATAAAAAAGAGTTAGATTGACGTAGCAATTCAAAAATCATTCTTTCATTCGCTGATGTCACAACGGCACTTTTGTTCACAAAGAACAAAACTGAAAATGGATATCTATATTGTTTTTGTTTGTTTGTTTGTCCCGTATGCATATGATTCATGTATGATTCGATCGCAAGAAAACTTTCATTGTTTATGCCGACGCTCGCAAGTTTCTGAAATATTAGAGCCTAAGCTGAGGGTTAGGGTCATAAAAACATTATTATTTATCAGATTGCGAATAAAACTTCCATAAATTGTTGCGCCCATGATTGCAAAACTTTCTCAAGTATTAAATCCCAGTGGCTCTCCTTTAAAGAGAGGGTTAATAACGTAGTCCACCGTACTCTGGTCCAATGCGGGTTGACTTCACACGTTATCAGTGGCATTGCAACGCACGCACGCACGCACGCACGCATGCACACACACGCACACACGCACACACGCACACACGCATGCACGCACGCACGCTCGCCTACACGCACGCACGCACGCCTACACGCACGCACGCACGCCTACACGCACGCACGCATGCACGCACGCAAGCACGCACACACGCACGAAATAAACAGAATGTTTTAAAAGAGTAGAATTAAAACCGGGTGCGCGATCGAAATTGAATGTTATTACAACAACTAATTACTTAAAACAAATGTTTAAAAACAGTATGTATACATACAGTTAATTGCATTAAACATATATTAAATTGAAAATCGAATTTTCTTGGGACATAATCTATACAATAAATTTCTACATACAGATAGAAGGAGTGTCATAGAGTAAAACACCAAACAACAATTAATTGGTATTATAAAAAACAAATACTTTCTCATATTTTTGTAAGATAAATGCTACTCACATAGGAAGCTGAAGTTGGATTTTGCAGTAAAATATGTAGTAGATAACTAATCTTTCACCAAAGTAAACATTTTTTAAGAGCTACAAGCAAAAGTATGTGTTAACTTGTACGCCACTAGAATTATTTTAATATTCAACTTGAGATTTCCGGATCAATAGTTTTACGATGGAGTAAAAACTGTTTCCACAAATTCGGAATAAGTTATTAATTAATACTTGGTCGTTTTAACCACTCGATATCACTCCTTGTATCTATATGTAGACAGTTATCTATTTATTAGGAACACCCTATTTCGACTATTGATATTTCGGCATTATATACAATTGAAAAGGCAATAATGCGCACACGCGCACACACTCATAGCCCCGGACTAGGGAAACCCTGTACCGCGGGTGCCATGGACATACACATAAACAACCATAAATTACACTCGAACTCATGAGAGAAATAAATGTAGGCCATACAAATATTTCATTACGAAAATTAACGGCGGTTATCACACATTATAATATAAAATTAACGGACTTACTCGCGTAGTATTTAAAGTACTACGCGAGTAAGTCCCTTTAATTTTATATTATAACATACAAATATTTCTCGGCACGGGAATCGAACACGGGACCTCTGCGTGGCAGTCCGGCATTATAAATGTTCGGCCACGGAGGCAGTTTACATAGTTACTGGGCTCACGAAATAGCAAATTAATTTACTTCAATTTGTATTATTTTTGTTTGTTGGTATATCGTTAAGGAGTCAATGTTAATTATTATGAAAAGTGAATTTTACAGTTGTTTTTTTTATAATATCAATTGACGGGACGAACAAGTTGTGCGCCCGATGGTAAGCTACACGCCTGTCTGTAATAGTTGCAGTGCCACTCAGAGCTTTAATAAACATTTCGCTAAAATTCTTTTGAAACAAATTGTTCTTTGAAAATGAAGGTATTTTTAGGATCTAAGCCACGTATTTTATAAAACAAAACAACATTTCGGGATCTTTACAAGTCCCATTATCACGGCTGGCAGAACCGAAAAAACAGCTTCATTTCCAATGTGTAGCAACCGGGACAACCCAAGAATTCGATAAATTATTGATTGGTTATTGTTTGCTACTTTCCAAGGAAACAGAATTTAAATTTCGCTACTTAATTCTTCATGAAAATTAATGTATAAAGGCCTAAATACGTGACATGTTTGCGTTATTTAGAAGAGGATACAAAAGATGTACATTAGGCCTCAATTTATTAGCTGACGTCCTTTCGCGTCTGTCATTGCAAGTTCTGTATATGAAACGGTACACTTTTTATTATTTTGATTGAAAAAAAAGTCAGTTGTTCCTGTTAGAGTCTGAAGTCTGAGTATGATGTTCAATTAAACTCAAAGGATATAAAGAAGAAATATGTATAAATGCCATGTTTAAATATAGCTTGTCAAAAAATGTCGGAAAAATAAAAAGAGATAATAGCAAAATGTATTTACAATTTTATTTATAAATAGTATTAGTAAACTGTAGTAAATTCATCAACTATAAGTTCTAAGTGGTTATGGGCCATATTTGTTGAAGTTTTGCGATTGTAACAGTTGCTAGCGAAGGTGCAAGGGAGTGTGTCTGGTTAGCTCGGGTTATGGCAAGTCTAATTGGAGTGAAAGCTAAACCAAATTTGCAAGTTGATAACGAGGGAGCAATAAAACTAGCGGAAAACCCGGAATTTCCTCGACGTACAAAGTATATCCGAATATGTCATTTTTTTATCAGAGAGCTGGTAACTAAGAAAGAGAGATTACGGTAAAGAAGGTGTCAAGTGAAGGACACGTGGCGGATATTTTTACCAAAGCTCTACCGAGACCCAGGCTACAAAAATTTGTCTGTCGATTGGGTATTCATTGAGAGAAGACGTTAGAGTCTGAGTATGACGTTCAATGAAACGCAATGGTCATAAAGAAGAACCATGTTTAAAGGCATGACACTTAAACATGACATTAAATATCTAAATATAGTTGTCAAAAAAATGTCGGAAAAATAAAAAGGATATAGCAAAATGTGTTTAAAATTTTATTTATTTAAATAGTGTTAGCAAAGTGTAGTAAATGAAAATAACTTTTTAAAATAACCATAGAAAAACCACCTTTTTAAAACAGAATAGAAAAAAACGAATGGATGCCTTAGCTGTATGGCATTTGCCTTGATTCACTTTTAAGTTAAATTGTCAATTATCTAAAAGATTAATTTAGCATTAAAAAATTATTATCAAACGGATGCCGCGGACTGGACGTTTTTTAAGTTTTATAGAGTGGCAAACATCAGGCTTTTTGCATGTTCTTTGTTCAAAGGAAAAGCGAATATATCCGAGCATGTTTCACAAAAAGTTGTTATGTCACATGCACACAACATGGACTTATAATGATATTAGCTAATTAATTACATCTTACAATGTGCTTCCACTCCTAATTCTGCCACACAAAACGTTAATGTAATATTCAGTGTTACATAAGTGGAATGATGACAGTGACGCCGGAGTCAGCTTAAGATGGAATAATTAAACTGGCTTTAATGGCTCATAGCATGGTGTAATGAAGGGGCGGATTATGAATGACCCGTAACTGGGACTTTCTGGAAAAGTGGCCTCAAAACACCTAATTCAACAGACTGTTTAAAAGAACCTGAAGCGTATCTGGCACCCAAAGTTGACCCAATAACGCAGTATCACAGAATTGTAAATCTACGATTTTAAAATAACCAATTTAATGGGTAAAATATTATAGCATTTCAACAAAACGCACGAGAATATTGTCTGTAATGTCGCTGCTTATGAATAGTCAACGTAAACTTCTTGCAATTTGCCTTATTTTTGTGAGGTTAACGGATTTGACGGGCAATTGAACTTACGGGCTTAATCAGAATTGTTATAAAAACTTATAGTAGGCTCCCAAGTCCCATGGTCACAGCTGACTGTCAGAGTTGGTTCGAAAATACGCGACATAGTATATACATAGTTTCATTTTAGAATATGTAGCAATTGCGAAAAACTAAGATCTCATTTTCAGCATGTACATGTGTCAATGAAATGGATGAAGAACCTTCAGTCAGACGGTCATTCAAAGTTGTTTTGTATCTAGTGATGAGTGATCTGTGCCCGAAGCCCATATCGCTTGATGAAAATGATAAAGGTGGACTCGAATAATTAAAAGAACATTAGGGGACTCAAGGGATAGAGAATTGTCATTCTGATAACACTTGCGTTGCGTGTTTAAGTGTGTTAATTTTTTTGATGTTTTTGCAGTAATTACAAGTAGGTTGTAATTAAATGTTCATACTTGCTTTACAAGATTTCGCGTAGTATCAAACGGTTTCCATTGTTTTAGAAGTCCGTAAGTAGTTGATGACATAATACATCTTATCATGATACTCTGAAATGCATCGTTGAATAAATGAAAAATCGCCAACAATATTCATTACGGCAGTGGATGTACTAGACCATAGCTTTTCAAAGGTTTTACTCTCGTAGTCCATGTGCCATTTTTATTGTTTTGCATTTCCGTTTAGATCCTTTTGCTTTTTTAATATGATTTTTTTTACAAATTCATCAATTTCAAATGTGTTTGACTGCTGATACAATGCTACTCCTTTGATTAGTTTAACTGTAGTTTTTATTTTTACAATACCAAGTGACGACACGAACAAGTCGTGCACTTGGTGATAAGCGACACGTCTGTTCATAACAGTTGCAGTGACACTCAGAGCTAATCGTATCGTAAAAATCTTAGGGGCACTGCTCCTGCGCCCGTCACCCTTAAGTAAGCACCCTTCCTAACCGGAACGCAGTAACGCTCATATTACTGCTTGGCGGCAGAAATAGACAAGGAGGCAATATTATCCTGGACGAACTCTTTTTCAAGGAGCTCTATTGTTACTAAAAAGTTAGAAGTCAGTTAAAAGTTAGGCAGAAAAAATATGTTAAGTTTCGTATTATATCTTGTTTATTGTGATATGTTCGTAGGTAATTTCTATGTCTATTATAATAAAGCGTTACGAACAGACCGCAGCACATCAAGCTACATATTAACGGATCTTGTTCCGATGCACTGAAGACGATATTCGATCAAAAGCATATAGCTTAATGTGTTGTTTACTGTAAATTGGCAGTCAGCGTTAAGTGGATTATTCCATTTTTGGAAAGTCAAACTGTTGGTTATGACCTGCTTAAGTGGGATCCTCTGTCGTGGATCCACCATTAACGTCTTATGCACCCTCTTTTTTCCCCCATAACTCTTTGTTGGTTCGAGTGGACTTTTAGGTTTTTTTAAGGTGCTACTACTACACTTCTCACCCTTTTTTTTTTTTTTGTTTTTTTGACGGGGGGGAAATCTTTATGGATACCCCTGAGCCCAGGGAGACTCAGGGGTTATGTGGGGACTCTCCCTCCACACTGGAAGGCCTACCCCACTAAAACCCCCCCGGGTTTCCCTCTCGCCGGTTGAGTCGGCGCCATGGGATCAGTGAACATTCACCACGACGCCGCCCGGTACACTTCTCACCCTGAGATATAAAGTTGACAAGTCCCTTGTACCTGGTTGATATTATACCACTTTGGAAATCGTCGGTCTAGACGAAGTTATTTGACTACAAAAAGGGAATAATATGTCGTGTCATATCAGAAATTCTAAGTTAGGGCGCTGCACTAAAGTGATTTTCAATTACTACACCGACAAATGCCGAGCTAGCTTATACAGAGTTAATTGATAAATACCAACAACCTCTCAGGAGTATATTAGTAACAACTTGAACAACAACTTTTATTCCAGAACTTTTAATAATTCATTAGATTTTACTTTCATACATTTCTTTTTAAATAAATCGCTCTGAACGATTACAACTCTATGTGGTAACAAAAGAAAGCGCTAGCGTAAATGTTAGTCCGATGCAAAACGCAGGAGCGGAAGTGGTGGTCGTCGGGGAGGACGTTTGCATGTTTGAACTTACTATCTTACTACGGATTAAAAAAAGTGTCAGATAATTAAGAGCTCTCATGCCAAAAAAAGTTTTGACGTTGGCTCCGCCCAAACTTGTGAAACAAGTATATGCCTGAAGTTCGCGTGACATGCGACAGGAGATGTTGAATTTTGCGCATTAAAAGTACCAAATTCGTTTTAGCAGAATAACTCTAAAACTAGAGGGATTAAAAAAAATCCGTAGTCACAGTTGTCGATCATGCATAAATATAATTAATTCTCTAATTTTTGTCCTAATAACTGTAGCATTTCGAGGATAAATCGAACAAAATGTGAAAATTAGAGGTCATTTCGTGTTTTTTATCTATCGAGGAAACTTTATTGTTTTATGTTTCTGATTAATGTCTATGCTTGAATATATCGTGTAGTTACTCATACTATATTTTATTTTTAACTTTAAAGTGGATATAGCCCTCTAAAATCAAATCGAAGATTAGGAATTTTTCCGCTGCCCCCTCTTAAAGAAAAAGTATATTTTTGGTACATTTATTATGTTCTGTAATAGTACTTTATTGCAGAGGCCGGGAAGTAAGCGTTTTGCTGGACGAGTATGAGTTACCAGGACAAGCGACAGCGAGGACTTGTATTAATACGAGTCAAGCAATTTCCGTGCCCGCCGAGGCATGTATAGAATTTTTCTCAAACAATGTGAGGAAATAATAAAATACTAAAGGGAGGAAAATGTATAATAGAAAAAGTTTATACAATACAATTGCTAAAAGAAAAGGTTTTTCCAGGCACTTAGGTAGTCTGCTAAACTTCTGATGATATGTTTGAATGTGTACCTATTACTATATTTTCGTTATCGCTCTTCTCACTGGAACTAGCCGCGATTTTCATTTTTGTTTAAGTAAGCGGTACAGGTAGGTATTTTTAATTCTCGCACTTATGAACACTGGGCAATTGGCTGTGTGAGTTTTTCTTTTGCCAGTTAATATAGTTTATTATTCGGTAGATTTAAAAGTTTAGACAAGAGGACAGTAATGGATTTTTAGACTTACTATGCAGGCCTTGGCCGGGACAAAGTCGCACAGTTCATAAATGACTAACTTTCGGTATTCGTTTTTTGGAAGTAATGCAAACATTTTCGAGCATGTTTGAGAAAAAAGTATTATTTAATGTAAATTAAGAGGCAAACGAGCAGACGACCATTTTTTTTTTTTTTTTTTTTTTTTTTTACTTGGTTGGAGGTGGTCATATTTGCCCATAGACATCTGCAACAGCAAAGACTTTTAAAATTCTTTTTTTTTTAAAGTTTTGGCTTGGATACAAGTTCTTTGCGCAATGTTTTCGTTTAATTATAGGGATCCTCAGTAATATTTTCCATTGTGGTTCCAATACATTATGTTTTCACTTTCTCTTAAATAACTTAGTTCACTTATTTGGGTTTTTTAAATAGTCTTAAGGCGGCGGGAGTCAATATTTTTGTTTTCACTTTCACTTAAATCACATTATGTTCTATCACTTTAAACAATAACTTTGAATTCGTAATTATTGGAATTTTTAGGATAAAGTCTTTTGTAATTTGGTTTATAATAAGGAATATAGTTCTAACTTTCTTCATCACTGTTTCTTTATACGTTTTTTTTTCATAATATAGTTAAAATAAAAATAGTCTTTGTAAAAGATGTACTTGTAACTTCAAAAGCCCGCCATTTTCTCGCAACATCAGAAGAGCTGCCTATATGTTGCCAGCCATTGAAAACTCTGTTGACACGCTTTTTGAAGAATATCATGTCATAGCGCAAAAGAAATACTTCAGGAGGAAGATTATTCCATATCTTGCATGTTCGAGGAAAGGAGCGATTGCAATGCCCGCGTTATCTTACAATGCCAAGCGACTATCATGTGGGGACGGACTCTACTCCTTTAGCGGAGGTGCGATGATGCACTCCCCATTATAAAGACGGTAGATATACACAGGAAGCCTACGTCTCTTCGTAGACTAAAGGACCCCAAATGTGGAACAAAAGTTGTTATTTATGATGTTAGTAATATAACTCTGTATAAGAAAAAAAAAAGTTTTGTTTCTTACAACAGAAGAGGATATAACCTACAAATAATTTTTTTATCACATCATACATAGAACATGAACTTTTTTCCTTCAAAATTATAAGTTACGACCGCTCCTGCTAAACGAGGCGGTAGTGATATAGCCAAGTAATAGGCTTGATTCTGCGATATAATTTTTTTGATATTCATACTCATTTATTGCTTTTTTCACATAAATGGTACAGATTAATACACTCAGAACTATAGTACCTAACGTACATGTGATACCCTGTAAGGGCGTAGCAAATTCACACATAATATATTATAGAATTTTCAAACACAAGTCCGGTTATGTATATATGCTGCCATTTATGGGATGGCTCTGTACATACCATTTGGCCACCTTGGATTCAATTGACAAGCGTGGCTAGTAGAGGGCAAGCTGCAGAGCCTTGAATACTGCCGTAAAATTGCCTGCTTATCGGTATTTTACAAGATATTTCACGGAGAGTGTGCGATGGAATTATACGATTTAATTCCGCCTTCTCCCTTCCATCATCGGAGGACTACTTGGTGCAACGGGCTGGTATCCGCAACTCGACGACAAAGCGCCTATTTTGCGTGATCGGAGGACTAATATATCATAATCATAGGCTTGGGTTTCACCCCTATGTTGTGGATATTCCTAAGATTCTAACGAAGCTTTACGCTTCCACATTTATATGGCAAACGGGTATGGAATGGAATTCCCTGCCTATAGACGTGTTCCCTGAACTTTAGGCATTATTTAGGTGTGCATGGTCCATCGTCGACCTCATCGTCACTTTCCATCAGGTGAGATGGAGGTCAAATACCCACTTATATTTGTATAACAAAAAAGAAAATTAAACGATCCCAGACAAACAAAAAACAAGACTTAGAAACCAATTAAAAAAAGTTCATTTCCCAAGTTGATGCTACCAGCAATCGAACCTGGGACCTCCGAATCCAGCTCTTACAGTTCAAATTATTAGGCAACCGAGGTCGTCAGAGAAAAATTCAAGCTATTAATAGTTTGAATTTTTCTTGAACTGGCAGTACATTACATATCGAGTAGTTCCACGTAGTTTTTGTCACATTTTTCCTTAATATCTTTATCTACTAACAATATAATACTATTAATACTACTAACAATAAGGTATTTGATCCTTATTTGTAGTTGCTTAATTTGTTAGGAAAGACGTATTCATAACGTCATCATAACTACTTAGACTATACGAGAACATACTTGTATACTCAGCAAGTGCGTAATACACCTACGCGTAATATAAATTAGGAAGAGGTTTTGCTACTGAACATTTACAACTACATGTATTGCATGTAACTTCCAAATTAAATTCATAGGTACAGTCGATGCCTTAAGGTACCTGACCCGACCTTTTAGTTCTGAAAGCCGTCTTACGCATTCAACAGAAATGTTTAAGGAGTTCCAGCTTTTTAATTGAAATTTATATTTATGTAAAGTAATAATTAAACATTGAATTGGCTTAAAAACTTTCTTAAAACGTCATTCACTAATGATGCAATAAGGAAGTCATACCGAAATGAATTTTACGGCTCACAGGTTAAGGGTTAAGTTTGTTTAACACCTTTCTTCACACTGATCGACTCAGAACCAAATAGACGGGAAGGGGGTCAGGTATCTTAGAGCGATACAAACGCGATGCAGTAACGATGCAGTCAACCTTTACACACGCGCGTGATTTTAAGCTACGATTCAAACGCGATGCAAGCGCGCTACTGCATCGATACAAACGCGTGATTGCATAGCTACACTTGAGATTTATAGGCAATTGCTTTTGTATCGCTACGTAAATACGTCACTCTTAGGGCATCGACTGTCCATGTCGCCATAGGGGGTTGAACTGTCGACTTTTTCACTAAACTACAACAGCTAGTTGAATTGACATGGAACTGTGAACTGCATAAAGTAACACTAGTACTTACTGCTGTTACAAAACACACTCCAGCGATTTCTTGTAGCACATTAGTGAGTCATCAGAATGGCATTAAAACCACAGAACAAAAAAATACGGTAGAAGTTAGTTAGCGTCAGACGCGTGCCAACTATAGGTCTCGAAAGACCTACTAGAGCTCTGTCCGACATTTTCGCTTTGTATGGTATGATTGTGTCATTCTTTCGTGCGAATTCTCTAAAATCCTAGAAAAATGCCTTATTGTGCTGTTTTGGAGTGCAAAAATGGTAGCCGCACCAAAATATTAGCCGCGGTGGTATTTCATATCATCGAAACGTCTTATTTTAATAAATTTTCAATTTTCTGTTTATCGCAATAACTTTTTTGTTACAAGAAATGAAAGTAAAGCTTATACCCATGCAATATGGTCGCTTCTTTTTGGGAGAACTAAATTAATAACTCCAATTCCTCGTCGTTCAGCAATTAACCACTAGATGGCAGCACAATGGGTATTGATGGTATTGAACCTACAACGATATGCCAACAGGGTGAATTAAATTATATTAACAAGCCTGAATTTATTTATTTTTTAATTTGAAACTACGACTAATCAAGACTTTGTAGTTTCAAATTAAGACTGTGTAAGTTTTGGGTTCTGATAGTAATCATTATTTCCAACCCGTAGAGCGTCGAAGCAACATACCCTATGTTGCTTGTGCATTCTCCATGTTATTTAAAGGGCGCTGAAAGTTCTCTAGTAACATTTGTTTAGTATTATTTTATATTACCAAATGTCCGCGATTTAGAAATGAAAGTGGTATGTACTTACCACCACATGGATGTAAACCGTCACCCTCTTAATTGATAAACAAGCTTTCTCATAATGTGCTACAGCTCTCGTATGTACATATCCTATCAACGAAAATATATGTTCGAATGAATTAGTGAAACGCTCCATTCGAGTGTTACTCAATTAAATCAATATCTATTATGTAATGTCTATGAACGTTTAATATAATTTAAAGATTAAACTTAATAACCTTGTTGTTCGCTAAATCTAAAAGCATTTATGGCAAATAACGAGTTCCTAGGTTTTCGCGATTAGAAATAAAACTACCTTTGTCTGTCTGATTTGTTTTTTAATATAACTGCCTCTGTGGCCGAACGGTTACCATGCCGGACTGCCATGCAGAGGTCCTGGGTTCGATTCCCAGGCCGGGAGAAATATGTGTAAGGCCTACATTTATTTCTCCCGTGAGTTTGGCTGTAATTTGTGGTTGTCTATGTGTCTGTCCATGGCACCCGCGACACAGGGTTTCCCTAGTGCGGGGCTATGTTGAGTGTGTGCGTTATTATTATTATTATTATTATTATTATTAATAACGCGCTAAACAAGCGTATCAATTACCTTGTCTCAAACCAGGGAATTTTCTGTATTATTTCATCATGTAAAGGCGTAGCAAATGTTTTTTACACTTGAGCGTAATTAGTTAGCATAGACATTATTATTATTATTATTTATATTATATAAATTGAATCAATGGGTCCAACAAGGGCGTTCGGCACCCAAAGCCCGTTATTGCAGCCCGTAATGTTATTGCATCAAAACATGTAAAACACCATCTAGTTTCTTTTGACAAAAACTAATTTCGATGTCACTTCTAGATGGAGTAAGTTTTATTCATTTAAAAGGTGGCGCTCCGTCCTTGTTGCATAGGCTATAAATGTGCGTTAGAATTTCGGACACGTTACCATCTGCAGTTTGTAAAGACTTACTTTAATGTAAAAAAATATTTGAAACGAGCGACTTCATCCTCAACATGGAGCCCTAGATTCTCCAGGTCAATGAGACCTGCTGAAGATGATTCTGTCGGTTCATTTCAATCCAGCGAATTTAATGAATGTCTAAAATACGTTTAAATTATTTTCAATATAACTTTTAAATAAGATTTATTTCATTAAAAACCAACAATAAAACGAACGCCCCATTCATTTACCCGTTTGATGCAACAAGGGCGGATAACACGAAAAAAAATATATTTCAAATGTTTCTAATTGTTTTAAAATAGTAATAACACTTGAATATTTTAGCTGAATCATAGGACAAATAAATAATAAAGTATATAAAAGTCGTATTATAAATATGAAAAAGATATAAGACATGAAAAATTTATTTTAATTTTCTCGAATTCTCACTTTTACGTGAGAAGCCCTTGTTACACCCAACGCTTCAATTGTCATTACACATTATATTTTATAATTAATCATATATTTATGTTTTATAGTAATTATAATTTGAAAATATTTAAACTGTACTCCTCCAAAGCAATGTGCCAGACAACTTCGTGTCAAACTAGTTCTTGTACTATGAGTACCAGAGAACGGAATTCACTTTGGTGCACTACTCAGACCACCCAGATCAGGATCAATTTAGAAAAGTTCATTTCATCATTCATCATCATTGGTCCTACCGGGTGTTGACTACAAACTTTAATATTTTAATTATATCAATGCATAATTTTAAAACTAAATTAACAGTATTATTTGTTTATACCTGGATGTGTTACCAAACCCCGATTTTAAAATGGATAAACTATGAAATTTTATTTAATTATTTGTTTATCTATTCATTTATTTATTTATTTATTTATACATTTTAGGGAAATTCACGGACAAATAATACAATTATAGTATACTTAAATATGAGTAATCCAATGCCATTTACGAATTTCCACCAACATGAAAAATGGTTCCGATGCTTGTTAATTTTTGTAAGTCTTAAGCTATTTCTCATTGTAAGTGGATGTATAAATGTTTTTAACCACAGTTATTTCGTCGGATTTAGAACGAAAAATTATATGTTACTAAGTGACGGGACGATCAAGTCGTGCGCTTGGTGGTAAGCCGCGGAGACACACCTACCCATGACAGTTGCAGTGCCACTCAGAGCTTTAAATCGCAAGCATCTTCAGAGCACCGCCACTGCGCCCATCACCCTGAGACATAAGTTGACAAGTCCTATGTGCCTGTCATTTCACCAGCACCCTTACCATTCAAAACCGGAAGCAGTAATAATAAATTCAGAACAGGGTGGTTTGCATAACTTAATATTTGACATAACAAATACATGAGATATAGATTCGAAAAATAGTTTTGATTCTAATGTATGATAAATAAATTATAAGATAATAAGTAATGTCTACAGGTCAGCTACGCCGTAGAACTCGTGCGTAGCAAGTTTGTAGTAAACGAAGTAGCTCCATAACTGCGAGGTACCCTACAGAGGCACAGTATCTACTGAAACGGAGCAAAGCAGATCTGTTTGGTAGTGTTGCTAAAACAATACCAACGGTTCCTGAAACGCTCTGCTTTGCTGTTCCTTGGTAGATAATAGGCCTCAGTGATAACGGCTGTTATTAACGGTAGTATTGAAGGGCGAGCGTGCTCGTGAAATTACAGGCACATGGGACATAACAACTTATATCTCAAGCTGTCGGTTGCAGTGGCAGTGCCTCTCAGATCTTTGCGATTTAAAGCTCTGAGTGGCACTGCAATTGTTATGGAAAGACGCGTAGCTTAGGCACACGACTCGTTCGTCCCATCACTTGATATTATAAAAAAAATCATTGGGAATATTTTTGTTTTGCATACTTGTCAAGATGGACGTCGTTAAACCAATAGATGGCGCTGGCATCTCCTTTTTATTAGCCATATAATTTTTACATAATTTTTCAGAGATGGAAATGTGCTTCCCAAAGGCAACGATTTAAAACTTGTTTCATAGAATCGTGAACCTATGAACCCAGTAGAAAGAATAAGCTTATAGATTCGTGTATGTACAGAGAAAACATACTTGAACACTATACCCGTTCCCGTTATGTATAATGTACTCTTTAACGACATCGTCAATATCCCGTAGCCGTAGATCGGTGAGATTAAAGCAAGACCGTGGTGGATGGCATAAAGTAAGATTGATTTATACAAAGAAGTGGGCGGAGTCGGGCAGAAGGTTTTTTTTGTAATATCAAGTGACGCGCCGAAGAAGTCGTGCGCCTGATAGTAAGCCACAGGTCTATTCATGACAGTTGCAGTGCCACTCAAAGCTTTAAATCGCAAAGGTCAGAGGGACACTGCCACGGCCCCCGTCACCCTGAGACACAGGTTAACAAGTCCCATGTGCCTGTAATTTCACCAGCACCCTTAACCTTCTAAACCGGAACACAGTAATGCTAACATTGCTGCTTGGCGGCAGAAATAGATAAGATGGTGGCAGTACTTCCCTGTACGAACTCTTTCAGAAAGGGTCTTGTACTGCTAAAAGGTGGTAGTAATAAGGAAAAAAACGTACGTATATAATGTAATCAACGTCGTTACATTTTATTATAATTAGCAGCAGAGCTCCTTGTGAAAGTGGTCGTCCAGGAAAATACTGCCATATATATTCATTCGAAATACATCTATCAGAAGATATTCTTTGCTTACACCCTCTTTGCATCTCCGAATTCATTAAAATTTAATTTAGTTTATGTTCACAAAGTTGCCTGGAAAAAATTGCTTCTTAGCTATGTAATTATACATTATATCGTCTCTGGAAAGCGATAATGCTGTAACACTCAAAAACTCAACTTTTCACTGGAGCCAAAACAAAAATTGAAAAACGAAAAAATCATAACTCTGAAAAGGTTCGAGTTTTTTGTGCCAAATTTAACAAATAAACCTATAAAAAATAGGACTTCTTAACAATAAACTCGGTTTTGAAATAGTCCTACTCGTAATAACGATTATGTGGGTTAAGACAATTTGATTTTCAGATTTTAACTCCAAAGAATGCTGTAAGTTTCAAGTTAATTTGTATGAAGGTGCGACTAATGCCGTCAATTTACGGTATTTTAAGAGTGATGTAAATGAATTAGAGCTCCTTAACACATTGTTGGTCTTTAAATGTTAAGTTCTTGAAGATGTACGAAATTCAATGCTGCTGTTAGAATATTTTTTAAACCGAAACAGGTAACATTAAAATGGTGTTAGTGAAAATCACATGCAATTTACATGGTTTTTAAAATGTTTATTATTAAAAAGAACAACTGTTTGTGAAAAACATTTTGGTCACAATGAGTACAATGAAATAAATCGAATTATAATATTGGAGATTTAATACAATAAAAGAAAGTCATTGACACTTTGTGTGCCATATTACATCGTTCTTAGAACTGACTAATTATAAATTCCTTAAATTCCATAAAAGAATAATAACCAGCAACTAATCTTACTCTTGATTATAAGTTTTTAATTTTCTGTTCTTATATTTTCTATTTTAGTTTATTACCTGGTACCTACAAGGAAAAAGATTATCTACATGTTAAAGATTTAAAATTATTACGTGTTAATATAAATTCAATAATAATTAAACCATCATCCCCTTCCTCGTAGGCACTAGGTAATGAAAGAAAATAGTAAAAATATAGAAACATTTTATCATGACTATAATTTAAATTAAAAATAAACTATGTTCATACATTAAGTAGACTTCAAAATTTAAAAAAAATATATTAAAATTAAACCTTCTAAATAGTGTCGTAATTCTTTGTCATATTCCATGAACTGCAACCCGGTTGTACATCATTGATATTTTCGGGGGGTAACTTGTGAAAATTGAAGGTTATGTCCGGGAACTGCAAGCTGCTTCTGCATTATTGGTCTTTTTGAAAGTACACATTTTCTACGATCATTTCAGTAGATACTTTGAATACACTTTTCTCAGGGTTTCTAAACGTGGGCGTCAGATTATAAACTTTTGTAGAGACTGGTTTTGAGTTTGGCGTGTTGCATATTTTTTGGTAACATGTCACGGAGTTTCTTGATACAGTTTGTGGCACTCAATCTGGTTCAATTATTCTCGGTGGAAGATTGTTGCACATTGGATTAGATTACAATTTATTAGAACCGTCTGATAGTAATTTCTTATTTAAAATTTCAGTCTTAGATTGTTTTGATCTAGTAGCATAGCGTTCGTCGACAGAAAATTGTTTCTTTGTTCTCTTTTAGCTCACCTAGCCATTTTTTCTTATTTGTGACATTATTTGTGTTTTTTTATTTGTTAGCATATTTTATGTAGAATATATTTTATACGTGTATCTATTTTATTATTAATTTAACTTTGTGGTATGCATGACTTAATATACCTACAGTCATTTAGACCATTGATAGTAACTATTATGACATAATCTGTGCTACTGGCTGTGCCAGGTTTTATGCTATCTAGAAATAAGATTTTGTGATACATGACTGTTGCTGAATAAATGATGATGTTACTGTTATGTGAGTGAGAAAAAACTTAATAAAAAGACGGAAACGCATTACAGGTATAAACATTTTTTCTGCCTGCCCCGATGGGAGAACGGCGAGAGATATATGTATGTATACAGAAAATGGCTTGTTTGCAATATTGTATAAATATAAATATCTAAATCCGTGTTAGTGATTTAGTGAATGATAATAACCTTAACATATTAACATACCTACATATCACAATAACTATGAACTTTGTAGGATTTCTCAGAAAGAGAAATAAATAAAACTTCATTCATTCATTCATTCTATAACTGCCTCAGTGGCCGAACGGTTACCATGCCGGACTGCCACGCAGAGGTCCCAGGTTCGATTCCCGGGCCGGGAGAAATGTTTGTATAGCTTACATTTATTTCTCTCGTGAGTTTGGGTGTAATTTGTGGTTGTCTATGTGTGTGTCCATGGCACCCGCGACACAGGGTTTCCCTAGTGCGGGGCTACGTTGAGTGTGTGCGTTATTTATTTATTTATTATTTATTCATTCATTCATTCATTCTCAGTCGAATAAAATCACTTTAATTGCGGTGATTTGAGTAAATTTCACTATAATTTAAATGCATCTCGAGTCCTACGTAGTTCAATAATTTCTGACTCTTATGTTCTGAATAAATAAACGAGATTAAATATAATAAGTAATAAAATGAATAAAGGCAGGGTGGAGGTGGCTAGTGCAGTGAGGGTTTTATCGCTGCACTAGGTTCCTTCGCGTTTGGATACCACTTTCCACTTAGCGTCAGGTGGAGTGGAGTCATTTGCCTGTCATGTATAAAAAAAAAATAAAAAAAAATAAGGTAAAGAAATAATTTTTCAGTAATAATTGAAAACCTCGGACAATACACACAAGTACCCTCACTGCTGCATGCGTAGTCTCTAAAGATTGCTGTAAGTCGCGGTGTCATTAAGCGAGGGAAGGATAAAATGACGTAAGGAGAAGTTCTGTACTTGTTTATATTTGTTTTTAAATATCGTAACACTCATTGCACTGTTAAAACTCGGACCTTTAAAACGGTGTAAATCACATTGTTCATACTTAACAGCACCCAAGTAAATGCTGTAAGTCGTACAATTTTAATATTACGGAACGAAAAAATCTGCTGTAATCAGAGGCACAGAAAAATTTAATTACGAGTTCTTGATGTAACGCACATTTCGCAAAAAAAAAACTAGATTTTATGTGGATTAAATCGTTTTAAAATTCCTTAATCGGAAAAAGCGTAAAAAATTGTGCTGTCCAGAGTTTATTTTTCATTTTAGAGACATGAGACCCAGACCAATCGAAGCAGAAGAAAAACTGAACAAGAATATGCAAAAAAAGCATTTTTGCAGGTAATACAGGTTACAGCATTATCGCTTTCCAGCGACGATATTAATGTTGTGTGTTTTTTTATTGATCATTATGTATATAATGAGATATAACCTAAAAGCTATTTTAAAATGAACATTATGATTGCGTATCATAAAGATAAGCTGCTTTTAGCCTTGAAATAGTAATGCTATTAACTTCGGACATCAATCTTCATGTCATCGGAAAAAGGAAATCAAGAGTCGTTCCCCAACGATTCTGCATTTACA
>NW_020654051.1:7088982-7115406 GCF_003589595.1 Hyposmocoma kahamanoa | reverse complement strand
TACAATTCGCAATACCATTTAAAACGTACACACCGATCTAAAAAGTTTTTGGAATTACGTCTATTTGCCAAGGGTTATTGAAATCGGTTACTGGAAAGTGCGCGAAACTGGCTTCATCCCATAGTTTGCCATCTTTAGAGATGGAATACTTTTATGAAAATTATATGGGACTGCTACTGAGGTATCCCTATTCCAACATAAAAAGAATCTTCGAAATCGGTTCACAAATGTCGAAGAAATCGTTAGTTACACAAAAAAACAGAATTGGGAACCTTCTATTTTTTTGAACTATTTAAAAATGAATTTTTTAAATAGTATAATTTGTTAAAGTTGATACATATTATTGTAAATATATTATGTGTGAATATATCAACACAAAATATATTAGTTAAGTTAGTATTTGCAAAATATACATTGGAAATTCTTAGCAACTTTAGATAGGAATTAATTAAAATTTTCTAGAAAACTCTATGTACTTGAAATTCTATGAATATTTTAGTATTCGAGAGATATTTTTTAAAGTTTTATCTATCTTCGTGAAGGAATTCCATTAAGCCCAATTATACTGCTTTTAAAATCTGTACATTTAGTCCTGAAAAAAATATGCGACGTGTAACAAAGTTTTAAGGAAGTAACGAAGGTTATATTAAAACGTAATGAAGAAAAATACGCTGGAAGTTAATTAAATTGTATGAAATATTTTTAATTTGAGAAAACCTGTTTATTCTACGGTTTTATATTTGTGGGATATTCATATTTATAACCTCGCAGGATATATTAATAGTTGAGGAAAGCTAGCGCTTCTCAGCATGTTTACCTTTTTTTCGTTAAAAACCTAATTTTAGGGCACTCCTCTATTTATGTACGTCGGCTATGATTTTTAAATTGAACGGAGAAAGCATTAACATAATAGACAACATTATTCTGGTATTAAGACAAAATAAAGAAATACTGGTTGTTGAAGCACCAAACTGATAACAAACTCTACTAAATAAACAACTATAACAATGATAATGTGGCAGATACCCAATATACCAATTGCCTGGCCTCAAACTGGGGACTTCCTTATATACATTAATGTCGGTTTGTTTGAAAAAATAAATGTATACGCGATTAGATCCGAAAAAATTATAATTAATAATTATAAGAAAGTAGTGGAGTAATTTGACACAAATAAATTGTAATAAAAAAATTTACTCTCGAAACAATAGTTTCATTTTCTATGAAGTAGTTATGATTAGTTAATACCAAAGGAAAACAATAATATTTTTTACTTTCTTTTCTATCACAAGTTCAGAATAGACACCAAGTTTATCTACGTAAAGCTAAAAGAGAAAGAAGAAAATTCGGACAAAACATAGCCACAGTACATGTGAATTAGGAAATTTCTACGGCAATTATTGAGTGTGGTGTGATGTGATCGCACTGCCTCGCAGTTTTAATTAATGTGTTGTAATTTTCGTGGAGTTGGATGCCCCAGGCTAACGTCCTGTGGCCTCCACAGAGTATAATACTAACCAGTTAGAGAAAGCGAAGCCTACCCTCTTGTTTGTTAAGTCTGGAAAGTTATTTCTTGCAATGTTGCCTCTGTTGAAGTCTACAAAAAAGTCTTCTTTAAAATACCGTAACTCAGCAAAGATCCAACATCAAATCTATGTAGTATTATTTATTTGTGGCATAAACAGACAAACATGAAACAGCATGAGTATAAAATAGTAAAAATATGCCTGTAATATAAGCAATTTACTAAAACTATAATAGATATAACTGCGTCGATATGGTATTTGTAATGATAACATTCTTGTCTTATTAAAATGTTTCTAGTAGCCGTAGAGCTCCTTATGAAAAAGTTCGTCTAGAGAAGTAATGCCACCTTATCTATTTCTAATACCAAGCAGTAATTGAGCATTACTGCGTTCCGGTTTTGAAAGGTAACGGTGCTGGTGAAATTACAGGCACATGGGACTTGTCAACTTATGACACAGGGTGGCAGACGCAGTGGCAATGCCCTTCACATTTTCGCGATTTAAAGCTTTTGTAATAAATATTGTTTTATTTTCTGTGACATTACGCCACTAATTACTACTTACTACTTACTTAATACTTACTTAATACTAATTTGTTATAATTATGAATACAAAGATCGGGCACAAAGAAAAATTCCTTCGATCTGACTGGACTTGAACCCGCGTCCGTGCCATATGGCGACCGCTTTACCAACTTAGCTACAGATCGAGGCAGCCGACCTTCCGATTTTTTCTATGCGTTTGTTACAGATCTTTGTTTATGGCTTTCCTTTTTAGAAAGCTATGAAAGTATTGATATATTAAAGAAAGGTATGGACATATGACAGATACTCGTGTGCAGTCAGATAGAAGGAATTTTTCTTTGTGTTCGATCTTTGTATTAACAATTACTAAAAGCAATGTTACAAGGACCAATATTAGAAAAAAATGTTTTTGTACATGTTTGTGAACGATAAGTTTACCTACCAACAACACGTGTTTATTGGGTAAATTTCTCGCTTTTTATATTTAATTTAATTAAATTTTTATTTATTCGAAGACTAACGGGTAACAAAAACTTAAATAATGGTAGAGAGCTAATTATAGGTCTTCACTACATTAAGTTGAAATAAATGAGCCTTAAATAATAACTATATAACTATTTAATATACTATGACAAATGCGCAACACTAATGAATAAATACCTGCTCACCAAAAACAAATTACTCATTTATATTATTCTGCCATTCGGCCCGTTCCAAATCATCGTTTTGTAGACATTCACAACAACAAATTATTTCTCAATATTTTACATATAGCACCAAATGCCCCGAACGGTCGACACATTGATATGTCATTGACGTAGAATCACGCAGAGACGGAAACTGTAATGTTTAACAAAATTAATTCTACCTTAAAGAAAGTTTGCCGGGCACAATATATTCCGCTTCAAATTGCCTCCATTAAAGTTGTTTAAAATATGTTGGACGTAACGACGTAAAGACTCAGTTTATTTAACATTATAATATTATAAACATTACTTTTATTTTTTGGTTTGTTCGAATTCCGGTTTCCACCGCTGAGTTGCTTGGAATTTATGTGCGGAATTTAATTTTAAATTTATCACTACAAGTTTTTTTTTTATAATATCAAGTGTCGAGACGAACAAGTCGTGCGCCTGATGTTAAGTTGCACGCCTGGCCATAACAGCCACTCAGAGCTTTAAATCGCAAAAATCTAAGGGGCACTGCCGTTGCGCCCGTCACCTTGAGACATAAGTTGGCAAGTCCCAATTGCCTGTGATTTCACCAGCGCCCTTACCCTTCAAAACCGGAACACAGTAATGGTGACATTACTGCTTGGCGGCAGAAATAGTTACGGTGGCAGTACTTCCCTGGACGAACTCTTTCACATGGAGCTCTACTAAGTTAATGGTGATGATAATGAATTTTATATAGCTATTTAAATATGCGTTAGTTGATTATTTCAGAATTGAGACGGGAAATATTAATATTTTACCTGTCAAATTCCTTTGCGTCAAATTTACTTATAAATAAAATATTTTACTGTGTAATACTCGACATATGAATGATTTGTTTTCCCCATCTTCAGTCACGTAAAGAAATATCGTATTTCTATATTTCCCTAATATATTCATCCCAGTATATAGCAACTTAATAAAGGTACCTGTAGTGTAGTGTACCTTTAAAAAATATGGTAAAAGGACGCTACCTAACTTTAGCGTGACTTGAACTGCTTATTTATATTTTTAAAATTATGTTTATAATATCACAAACATATTATAAACTCGATTAAACAATTTAATAAATATTTGCACACTTACCTATACTACCAGTATATCAGTAGAAGTAGACTCCTTGTGAAAGAGTTCGTCCAAGGAAGTACTGCCACCCTGCCAATTTCTGCTGACAAGCAGTACCGTGAGCATTACTGCGTTCCAGTTTTGACGGGTAAGGGTGCTGGTGAAATTACAGGCACATGAGACTTGTCAAATTATGTCTCAGGGTGACTGGCGCAGTGGCAGTGTCTTTCAGGTCTTTAAGATTTTTATTCTGAGTGGTACTGCAACTGTTATGGACAGGCGTGCAGCTTACCATCAGCCACACCACTTGTTCGTCCCGTCACTTGATTTTAAAAAAAAAACCCTATTTCTGCCGCCAAGCTGAACATTACTACGTTTCGACTTTGACAGGAAAAGGTGCTGGTAAAATTACAGGCACATGGGACAGTCTCGGGGTAACAGGTGCAGTGGCAGCCCCTCAAGTGTTTGTGATTTAAAGTGCTGAGTGGTACTGTAACCGCTATGAACAGGCGTGTCGCTTACCATCACGCACACGACTTATTCGTCCCGTCTCGGGGTATTACAAAAAAAAAACCAATATACATATAAAATACAAATAAACAGACGTGAAAATTAAAAGTGACTATTGCCTAAATCGTCTCTTTGGGAGAGATGTATGCTTAATAGCAAGCTGCTTTTGAGGATGACGTCCCCAAAGACGTCTATTAATATTTCTATATACTTACTGGGAAGTCAATTTACTCTTTAAAAGCCCGTATTTATACATTAGCTTCCACTTTCGCTCTACAAGAGCACGAAATACGCTATCTTTATGTATTTGACTTACACGAAGCGCTTTGCTTCCGGATGTATTCATCAAAGGAATGGATTACACTACAAGCGGTTTCCAGCTAGTTTTAATTTGGTCCTATTCAAAACTAGAGTTTAAAAACGCAGAACATCATCGGTCACATCGTAGCTTAAAAATTAGGTGAGATTGAATAGAATAGAAAATATTTATTGCAATGCCACAGCACAAAAATATGCTGAAATAACTATAACTTTTTTAATCGACTTAAAAAAAAGGACGAGTATCTTAATTTTACTGCATGTTTTTTTTTTGTATTTACCTTACGCGATAACTGTGAACCGATTTTGATGACTCTTTTCTGTTGGAAAGAGGGTACATCAGTAGTGGTCTCATTTCAATATGAAGAAAATATTCCGCCTGGGTGACAAACTAGGGAATGACTGACTTTTGAGGTCGGTTTTTTAGTACTCTGTATTGATTAAAAAAAATCGACCTCAAAACGGAGACCTTTTCAATGGTAATTCAAATGCATATAGAAGTCTTCGTCAAAACAAATCACAACAAACACAAGGGAACTGCGTACTGTAGTCTAGGCTCTACTCTATGAGTAGAATCACTGGCTGAATGAATATAGTTTTGTAATTAGAATGTGTTTTGAAAAATGAAATAAGAAAAGAAGAGAACATCTTGAGATTACGAAATGTAAACCAACGCTGAAATTATGTGAAAAAGTACAATAAACCAAGTTTTGGAGATTATTACAGTTTATATTCATAAAAGTACCTTTCGCTACGCAACCCGAGCTACAACCCAGTTACAAATGGTAGAATTCGCCGGCTTACAAATGAGGGAAGTACGCATCCCGAAGTGAAAATTTTTTATATTTTTATTTTGAAAAATCTGGCAAAAGAAGAGATATACTCGTAATATAACTCAAGCCTGCAAATGATGGACGCAAGCTTACGAATGATGAAAGGACTCCGATGCAGAAAAGTCCGTCGTGAAATATTTTTATATGTTTTTACGATACAATTTCCAGGAAAGCGTACATAAGGTCGTAATTTATATTTTTATATTTAATATTGATTTATAATTGATACCAGTGAAAAGTGCAAGAAGAGAATATGTATTGTGTACGGGCACAAAGATTCAATGGATTCAACAACGTAGACGAGTTTTTGAATCAATTTGAGGCCATCAGTGTATTAAATAATTGGTCTGATGTGCATAAGAGATACGTGTTTGCATTGTATTTAGAGGGGCCAGTTCTACAATGGTATAAAACGTATTTTTCTTCATACATGACGTATGATGTAATTGCACAGAAGTTAAGAGAGGAATTCCCCTCACAAATAGGTAGAGGAAGAGGGATGTAGTCTAGGCTCTACTCTATGAGTAGAATCACTGGCTGAATGAATATAGTTTTGTAATTAGAATGTGTTTTGAAAAATGAAATAAGAAAAGAAGAGAACATCTTGAGATTACGAAATGTAACCCATCGCTGAATTTATGTGAAAAAGTATAATAAACCAAGTTTTGAAGATTATTCCAGTTTATATTCATACAAGTACCTCTCGCTACGCAACCCGAGCTACAATCCAGTTACAGTACACTGTTGAGGAGTTCCTCTCGTTTGTTTGCCATTTCCATCATTAGATCACCTCTAGGTAACCATAAAACACATTGACATTGACAGGGAGTGCAAGGCAGTTTGCACGTTGTATTAGAAACGTAAAACTCACGTTTTTTAAAGCATTTTGCCCATCTTTTTACACGTGCAATTTCTGGGTCAAGTATACACAGAAAGCGTATCGCGCCCTGTGCGTCCAGTTTAATGACGCTCTCCGAATGCTATTGGAGTTACCGCGCTACTGTAGCGCTTCGGGAATGTTTACCGAGGCGCGAGTGGACGGCTTTAGCGCCATTTTGCGGAAGCATGCATAAGGCATGCTACCCGCTTCCGATAGTGCGGGGCAACGCCAATGGCCTTCTTCGTTCAGTGATCGATAGGAATGATGGACCCATACTATATCAATGGGTACGGGTGCACGTCAATGTTTAAGTGATTTATATTAACATAGTTGGTAAGTATTTTGTTACTAACACTCTATGGATATTTTGTTCGAAATACAGATTTAAATTCGAATTACATCTATGTACCAAGATTTATTGAAATCGTTAACGAAAGGAAGGAATTTAATTAATCAACTTATTTTCTAATTTGCATACTTAGAGATGAAATATTTTCTTCAAATGTGAATGTTATCACTATTTCCCTTCCAAAAAGAAAGTAATCATCGAAATCGGTCTACAAACTACGGAGTGATCGTGTAACATTTGCAAAAAAAGAATATATTCGAATTGAGAACCTCCTCCTTTTTAGAAGTTGTTTAATAAAGAATAAGACGAAGGAAATAACAGTAAGACAAAAAAATAACGAAAAAAATCAACATAATTTGAAACGCTGTCATGCATGTGTATGGTGGTGTATGCACAATAATACTACGGCCGAGATTAGGCTGTGACGCTGCTTTTTTGCCTAAAACCGAGTCAGTACCTGACGAGATTGTGGTCCAGCCTTTGTTGTATGTACATAGAAATCTTTTTCTCGTATCGATGACATTTACTATACTATAGTGGCCCAGAACTCAGCCACGCCAACCGCATCACTATCATCCGCCATTAAATCCTCAAGCGTGCAGATATTGGGGCACACAGGGTACGATACGATACATAGAAATGGAAATAGATAGATAAAAAAATACTTCCGTTCGGTGATAAATGGACGCCGGTAATTAGCATTCAATGTTTCAGTTCACGATCTCCAAATAAATACACGATCCAACGCTTTAATTAAAAAAAGGGATACTGTCTTGGCCACTCTAATTACAGAGATGTTTCAGACCGCCCTAATTTTGTATGTCACCAGTGACATGGGTCCAAATGACCGTGACTGCACGGGGCACAGTGCCCTATTAGGTAGTGGTCCCCAGGCAAATGATGATGCTAGCCGTACTCATTGTAAATGGAAAAAAATTGGTCATGGAGGAAGAAAATTTTTACTTGGAAACTGACCGGAGACTGTCAATGACTGAGCAGATACCGCATGTACTATATTTTTTGCTACAGTTCAAGAAAATAAAAAAGACTTTTTTTAATCAAATGTAGTGCATTTTCTCTCTCTCTCTACTCAGCATCCCATCTCATTTCTTTCACTTTGCTCTGTTAGACACGTCGTTTTCAGAAAAATAGCAGCTTAGATCTTTGGCGATATTATCTGTTTACTTCATCTTCTGGAACCAAGATTCTTCAGAATGCAAAAAATTAATGCAATAAAATACGAAAATAATAATTCTTAATAACAATATTAACCTAAATACCTTCTTCGACTGAGCGGAAAACCGTGCCCAGCAGCTGAAACTTTAAAATGGGTTGATGGTGAATAACAAACATGTGAAATAGGTCTATGACTCAATGATTAGGAACACACTAAAAGTTATAAAAAAACACAGTGCACGCGCTCACCACACGCGCACACCTCACGCTCTCGTACACACACCTCTGAGTAAAAACGAAAACCAAAACATGCGTGTACGTTGTCCTGAATACTTATCGCTTATAAATTATCTACATATATTACACGGATCGGGTCTTATAGACCTTTTTCTTGAATATTGTTTATAAATTATTTCAACAATTTAACTACACTAAAATAATCTAGGATGATTCCCGTGACAGTTCATGAAAATCTACTCAATGTAACTTTGTGACGACATGCACTAATTTACGTATTTCATATACTATTTTTATAAGCATCGCTTTTAAATAGTCTTTGTTTAAGGAAATAAATTAGAAGTGAAAATAACACCAAATCAATGTTTATTTGTGAGAAATGAGCGCAAAAACATTTTTTCAAAAATTAATTAATTGTTTTACGACAACGTGCCAAGGTCAGTTAATTACACAGCATTTACTATAGGTGAGGTAAATAGATAAAAATTTTTCGATATTTTAATGTATAAATGCATATTGCGGGTATTCATTCTCAAGTTAAATAAGAATTATAGTTGTGTGTTTTATGCTTTTAATGTAATACAAAACACTTCACAGGTCTATACATCATTCAGAATACATCAGAAAAAATAAAACTATACGAGAGACCTTTTGCTTCAAAAACAAAATACACTAAAAACTATCGACTTTACCTCATTCAAATGACAAACGTCAAATGAAGTGTCACAAGGATCAGTCTTGTTTGCATTTAGTATAGAGGTTTATAGGTATTATTTACAGGCATTTTTCTACGTGATCGAATCAGAAATGAGGAGATCCGTGGAAGAACGAAAGTCACCGAATATTCCTTTGAGCTGTGTAGGTGTCGGTCCGTATTTATATAAATAAGCTTGAACGGTTGCAAAATCTATATATCAGGTTTGTCTTTGACCTTCGTAAATTTGACCGAATCTCACATTCATGTCGCAGTTAACTGAAGTGGCTCTGTTCTCTACAATATTCTTCATAACTCTTCGTCTCCTGAGTATCTGAAAGTGTTTCAGCTTTCTCAGGTCTCAGGACAGACCTTGTCGCTCTATCGTTAGGTCCCAGTTACTTTTTCCTTCCTCCAATTCCGGTTTTTATTCTCACTCCTTCACTGTTCATGGGGTCAGACTGTGGAACGCACTTCCTATTTCTGTTCACAAACAGAACAGAAAATAGGAATTATGTACATCATTAGTTACTTTTAAATTGAGAGTTAAAGAGTATTATTTATCTACTGTACCATCCCTTTTATGCGTATTTTATTTTGAAATATGCATTTATCTAAGATTTTTTTTTATACCAATTTAATGTTATTAATATTGTATTACATAATTTTGTTTTGTTGTGCACCTAAACCCGTTATTGCAATTATTGTGTCCTGTATTTTAGTCTGCAGGAAGAAATTTCTTATAGAAATAAGCAGTACCTTTTATTTGTGTTTTCTTTTTATTAAATGTATTCTGTGCTTTTTCCTGTGCAATAAATAGTAACAAAAAAATAATTAGCAAGTTGAAGTGGCAGTGGGCAGGGCCATAGCTCGTAGTACGTCAGTCACTATGGCTACTATGGCTATGGCCATTGGGGCAGAAAGGTTCTTGAATGGAGACCACGAACCGGAATGCGTTCAGTGGGACGGCCCCCTACTAGATGGATGGATGACCTGGTAAGGATGGCGGGTAACCTACGGACGCACGTCGCGTCCGACCGGCTAGTCTGGCAATTTTTGGGGGAGCCCTATGTTCAACAGTGGACGTCTTCCGGCTGATATGATGATGATATTATGTATTGAGTTATATTAAATTATGTCTTACCATATTACATTACTATTATTATTAATATTAAATAATAAATTATTATGATATATAATAATTTATTATATATCATATATTAATGTCATATTGCCATTGACTTACAATTATATGGACGTCGGGTCCGCGCTAAAAAGTGTCCGCACTTGTAAGGCGCTAAAATCGTATACAGAGCGCCAAACTCCGCTTTAGTCTTCATTTGTTCGACTGACAGCGCGATACTGCGATGACATTACAATTTAAATTTCGAATAGGGTGACTTGGGACATTTTTTTCGTGGTTTTTGTATTAGACCCGTCGTCCATTTATTTGTAAGTCAATGCATATTGCAAATAAAGTTATTTTAGTGAAGTCACACAGAGGGCACATAGGTAATTTTTTTCGTCAATAATATTCAAAGTCAACATCCCTCGTGCCAGTGGTACCCTGTTATGTAGGCTGGTGTGCCCGCGAGGAATCGCTAACAACTGCGATTCGCTGGACCAGGACCGCTGAGACCCATGCGACTCAAAATCACTACATTGCATATATTGCCTCAATGCCTAAGCCAATGCCAAGTCCCTCCTCACCCCTACTAAAATAAAGGGTATAAGAAACCCAACCAATACTTACAACAATAATTTTGAACACAACCTGTCGAAAACCGGAATGTACTTTTATTATTATTATTCTTAATTTCCGAATATTCAAAAACACCTCTTCTTTATCTTAATCAAGGGCTAGACTCTTGTCGATGGAGTAATTGCCACCCATCTCTGTTCAACGCTCTAACTTTGATTTGGTGATACGAAACGACATTAACTTTTGCCCTTACTTGTAGGGCTAGCACGACAGACGCGAATTGCGCAAAAGCGACATAAAACGCGAGAAACTGCTATTCTCGCGTAAAAGATCTCACGCAAGTCGCGCCCTGTCGTCTCCAAAACTAACTAATTAGAATATTTAACTAAAAATATTTTTTTAGTGGTAAAGTAAAACTTCAAACCGATCAGTATCGTATATATTATATGTAATAGTTGTAACGTTGTAATAGTTTAAATAAACCATTATTGTACATAGATTACGTGCATTGTTGTTGTTTGGATTAAATGTATATTTTGTTATTTTTCGTTTTTTATTGTAGTGACTGTTTGTGGTTGAAGAAGTTTTGAAGTTGATTGAATTTCTTTTTAAGTTTGTTTATTCTTGCACTATTCGCAAAAGCTCTTCATAAGTGTTTCTTTCCACCTATCTAATTCCCTCCATTCTTAAATCCCATCTATCATGCACATAAAAAATATAATACAATATCCCTAAATTGTCCTCAATCTTTGCAAGCGAATGTAATCAAAGCGAAAATTCGATTAAACTCCACTCGGAACGTAAATTGCTCTGTCATTTTACGTTTCCGATTTCAATTCATCACTATTATTGGACTTACAAATAAACATGTAGATTTATGTTTTCTCGTGATATCACTAATTCGTCTAACGCATGGTACCACGAGGGAGATTTATTTCTAGTCACAAAAAGACGTGTTAGAGCAATTGTCGATTGAAGAGAACATAACATAGCTGCAAACCATATTTTAAAGATTTTCAACTACTGACTGTTCCTTCACTTTATATCTACGGAACCGTCGTGTATGTCCGAATGCACTCATACTTGTTCACACGAACTCTGAAGCCAAGACGATATGACCAACGTCGTTTGAAAACCTGTAAACCTTCATGCAGAAAAGTATTTTTGTAATGGCGCCAAAAATTTAAAACAATTTACCGAAAGCGCTTAGGTCCGAGGAAAACCTTACACCATTTAAAAAGCAATCAAACAAGTTATTGACTAATAAAATGTACCATTCAGTGTCCGAATTTAAATATTAAATCCCTAAATTCATTGTCTAACTTTTGACATTGGACGTTATTGACGTTATTCATATTAGATATTATTTTGACATCTAATTACCATGTAACTATTATCGCGTTTAAAATCTGACCGACTTATTAAAATCATGTGCGCACGCTCATGTAATATTATTGAAAAACGAAACATGTCACACCTGGTTTAGTCTATCGAAGTGCATGTGAGTGAATGCATAATATACCTTCAATATTTGTATATCTACTATTTGGCCGGACACACTTAAACTTAAACGTATACTTATTTTGTACATGTCAGCTTCTATATAACCTGTGTCTTCACAAATAAATAAATTATTATCATTATTACGAATATTTTACTGCCTGTAGGTCATTAAAGTCGAATTTAATTTGACGATCTCGGTGGCTTAACGATTTGCATTGTGGACGCTGGATGCGCAGGTCCCGGTTTCGTTTGGGAAAAATGAACTTTTCTAAATTGGTTCTGGTCACCAGGCAATTGGTGTGGTTGCCTGGAATTAAAAAAAAATAATTATAAGGTCTATGGCGATAATATTGTCGTCCACAATGTAACAACCCTACGCTCTCAGAGCGAAGTGTAGGCATTGATGCGCCGAACAGGCGGGAATTGACCTGCTTTTCTTATTATAGAATGGTTTTGTGTGGTTGTTTTACGTACAGGGTGTTAAAAGTTAGTATAACTAATCAAAGTGCTTGGTACAGCGATGTTCGTGACGTGAAACTGAAGTGGTTCTAATGATTCAGCTTGTGTTGATGTTTTGCAATTCCTAAGCTTATATGTGTAATCTCCTGCTTTGGTGGTAGGAAAACTTCGTTCAACAATTTAGATTAAATGTGATATGGATTAAGTAATCGATCGATTATTATCGTCTATATATCGAGTTCTTAGGTTGTTTGTATTGTTATAAATAAATAACGCACACACTCAACACAGCCCCGCACTAGGGAAACCCTGTGTCGCGGGTGCCATGGACACACACACAGACAACCACAAATTACACCCAAACTCACGAGAAAAATAATTGTAAGTCATACTACTATTTCTCCCGGCCCGGGAATCGAAACTGGGGCCTCTGCGTGGCAGTCCGGCATGGAGGCAGTTATACTTTAATAATAATAAAGCTTGAGGCGGTTGGATTTCTGTGGCGTGTCGCTTCCAGTACAAATGCAAAAGGCGGTCTTGCTCCATAGGTCACGTATTGTACGCCGGTTCTTGAACCTGAGTCGGCCGACTGTGCCATTGCCGGGAAATACCGCCATTTAAAAATTGTAAATTTATCTTTTAGGCCTTGGGAGAGGCGAGAGTATAAAATGGAAACCCTGTATCGTAGGTGCCATGGACACACAGTTGACTACCACTCGAAACTCGACTCTAAATCGTATATATTTGTTTTTCCAAATAAACCAACAATTCGGGCCCTTTACTGGTCTTATATTCACTACAATTAATTAATAGATATACAGTCCATTATATTTACAAAACTAATTACCTAATAACTTTTGTAACTCTAATGCAAATTAGGACGGTTTGCAGTAATATTAGTTACCATTTCAGTACCGTGATCGTGGGACCTGTAAAAGGCCAATCCAAATGTCTATTCCATTATGGGCTATGTATTCGTAAAGTATAAACTTAAAACTTCATATGTGAGCGCTTTTCACTCCCTTAAATCGTAAATAGAAATATAACTATAAAATAGAATTATGTTTAGTTAAATTGAATCATATAGATATTGCACTAAACTGCTGAAGGTTTATTTTCCGATTCAACTGTCTCAGGTGACGGGCGCAGTGACAATGTCCCTCAGATCTCTGTGATTTAAAGCGCTGCAATCGTTATGGACGGGCGTGTCTCTTATCACCAGGCGCATTATAAAAAAAAAATCCATATGTACCTATAATTTCCCCAGCACCCTTACCCTTTAAATCATAACAAAGTAATGATGACATTACTGATTGGTGGCGGAAATAGATAAGGTTATAGGCAGTACTTCTCTGAACGAACTATTCTACAAGGAACTCTACTGCCCCCACAACTATACGTACTTTATACAGCAGTTGTGCCTTTTTTCAATACGAGGGCAGTCTACTGCTACTAACATGATCGGTTGTGCTACGGCAAAAAAAAATTCGAAAATCTCAATACAAATATCTGCATCAAGCACACAGAGAAATTTGTAAGATAAGGCTGGATTCGTAGCTCAGTTGGCAGAGCGGTAGCCACGTTTAGGCCACAGATATCTCTTTTCACAATATGCGAAAGGAGTACGCCAGGACTGTGTAATTTGACGGCCATAAGATCCCGACCCATAAGGCCCTTTGATCTGTAGTACGCGGGATGAATTTATCTCAACCAATCATCCTTCAGTGGATTAAGGAGTGCGAGGCAAAGGGGAACCCTCCTTCCTGTTAGGGGGGTATTTTCTTTTTTTTACTTCTTCATTCCTTTTAGGTAAAAATATATCAAAACTTTAACAGAATGGTATTCAGACTAATACAACGTTCAATATTAAGTAATTCGCTTTCCGTCTAATCGAACTACATCTTTATTTACTTAAGTAATATAGTGTTTATACGAACAAGCCTTTCTAAAGGTTATAAAACTAGTTACGTCCAGCCAACATGTTATAGCTGTTCAATTAAAATTTGCTTTGAAAATGTTTTCGATAAAAATGCTGTAAACTGTGAGTTATTTAACAGTTAACAGTTTTTATGGATAATGGAAATAAGTTATTTGGGTTATAAATTACATATGTTTATTATAATTATTAATACAAAGATCGAACACTCAGAAAAAACACTCAGAAAAAATTCCTTCGATCCAGTCGGATTCGAACCGACGTCTTCTTGCATACCGTGCGAGACGCTATACTAACTAAGCCACGATAAATCTGTTAAAGATTTTTCATAGATGGCGCTACGACTAAAAAGTCGTTGAAAGACCAAGTACAAAGACACGACGCAAGCACATAGAAAAATTCGTGAGGTCCGTTGGTTCGTTCCGTGGCTTAGTTAGTATATATAGCGTCTGGCGCGGTATGCAAGAAGACGTCGGTTCGAATCCGACAGGATCGAAGGAATTTTTTCTGAGTGTTTTTTCTGAGTGTTCGATCTTTGTATTAATAATTATAACAAACTAGTGGAGTAATTTCACAAAAAATAATTGAATATCAATTCAATAAAAATTTAATTAATACATATGTTTATTTTAAAAAAATAGTCTACAGTACCGGTACGCTAGGATGGCTGTTTTGACAGATTACAATAGTGAGGTCAAATCTGAATTCATAATCGAAAAAAATATAAACAAATGCGAGTCGCATCTATAAGCTTTTAGATTTACAACTAGTATTGTAAGGGGTAGCTGATTAAAAAGTTCTAATAAAACGAATGTAAAATGTTTATTTAATATAATCGTCAATTCGAAACTGCTCTGTTTTGCATTGAGCTTTGACGCGAGTTTGCCGGAGGTAGAAGTTGTGCTGGCCAGCGATCGTACAAGCGACGATCGTATTAGATTTCATTTTTTTTAAATTTAAAAATTAATGCTAATATTGATGAGCGGGCAAACATCAAAACGGCCATCATAGCGTGCCGGTACTGTAATATAAGAATATCAAGTGACAGACGAACAAGTCGTGCGCCTGATAGTAACTACACGTCCATAACAGTTTCAACGCCACTCAGCTGTTTAAATCGCAAATATTTGAGACGCATTGCCACTGCGCCCGTCACCCTGTGACAAGTTGACAAGTCCCATGTGTAATTTCACCAGCGCCCTTTTACCTTTCAAAACCGGAACACAGTAATGTTGACATTATCGCTTGGCGGCATAAATAGAGGTGGATGTACTTCCCTGGACGAACTCTTTCACAAGGAGCTCCACTGCTACTAATTTACTACTGTCGTGTACTCTTTTTGTTGATTGATTTCGGTTCGACTATTGTAACTTATTTAATTATTATATTTATTTACTTCATACTTTGTGAGAATACTTCATTACTTTGTGGTTATTATTAATTATACAAAGATCAAACACAAAGGAAAATTCCTCCGATCTGACTGGACTTATATGTTGCCATGCTTATTGATTTGGTTAAGAGCGGTGGCCCCAGAAGGCAACAGACAATAGTCAGTTATATTAATAGGGGTTAAAGTATGAAATTGCCGATTTGTACTGACAATCTAAATTGTTTATTTTTTAAATTTTTAACAAATTTATAATCAAAATAGTTGCCATTATTATCTATACATTGCTGCCATCTAATGGGAAGGTTATTAATGCCTTTGCGATAGAACTCCGACGATCTAGACTGCACAAACTGTGTGAAAGCATTTTGTACTGCCTCCTGGGAAGAAAACTTCTTGTCACGTAGATAATTGTCCAAATCACGAAAAAAATGGTAGTCCGTTGGAGCAAGGTGTGGTGAATACGGAGGATGACGAATGGTTTCTAACTGCAGTTCCTGAAGGGTCAAAATGGTTTCTCGTGCTGTGTGAGGTCTCGCGTTGTCGTGGAGCAATAATGGTGAAGATCGATTCATGAGCCGGGGCTGTTTTACTGCTAGTTTTGTCAACATGGTTCGGAGTTCGGCACAATAGACATCTGCCGTTATTGCTTGACCAGATCGGAGAAAGCTATAGTGAATAACACCATGCTGAGACCACCAAACAGTTACCATTACCTTTTTATTGGTAAGTTTTGCTTTAGGACACTGTTGTGGCATTTGACCTGGGGTCAGCCATTGCATTTTTCTTTTCCGGTTATCATAAAGAATCCACTTTTCATCACATGTTACAATTCGATCCAATATTCCTTCATTTCTGTACCGGTTCAACAAGGCAACACAAGTTTCAACACGCGTTTCTTTCTGCAGATCAGTCAAATCATGAGGCACCCATTTTTCGTAATTTTTTATTTTATTGATTTGACGCAAGTGAGTCAATATTGTGGGTAAGGTAACGTTAAACCATGCCGCTAATTCCTGGGTAGTTTGAGTAGGATCGGCTTCCACTATCTCTCTTAATTCATCGTTATTCACCTGTGTGGGCGGTCTTCCTCGTGGCTCGTTCTTTAAGTCGAAATTTCCATCACGAAAGCGTTTAAACCAAAATCGCACGGTGCGTTCATTAGTAGACCCCTCTCCAAACGTAGCATTGATATTGCGGGCTGTTTCTGCCGCGTTAGTTCCGCGTCGGAACTCGTATTCAAAAATCACTCGAATTTGCGCAGTATCCATCTTTCTTGTCTAAATTGAATAACAAAAACAATTGAAAGTCGATATTCAAATGTTTCAAATTTAAAAAAAAATCACAGAAACCATTTGAAAAAAGTTTCATTCGAAAACCTCAAACCATGAAGATTCTATGAAAATTCAAAGAACCTATTGCAATAAAACGGCAATTTCATACTTTAACCCCTAATATATATAAGGTATCTGGTTGTGTGAGTAACTTCATACGTTTTTCATAAGTGCGCCTAAAAAAGTCCTTTAAACCCAACATAAAGTAATCTGTAACAAACACATTAACAATTTTGCAAGACCTGCTGACTCGGTCTGTACCTAAGTTGCTTAAGACCGGTGGCCTCGACATAGTAACATACTGGTTGAGACCAGTCAGATCGAAGGAATTTTTCTTTGTATTCGGTCTTTGTACCAAAAATAATTGTTTTTACAAGGCGCACTATAAATTTCCGGAACTGGCCACTTATATAAACAATATTTAAAAAGTAATTACAACTTGAAAATGGAACTCTTCGGCTGTAGAATACAGTTTGTTTCATTTGACTGTCACTTGTTTTTACATTGTGGCGTCATTTTAGAAATTGGTTGTCTACATCACCATGGATTTAACTCGTGAAAATTTTCGTAGTATAATTTCCTACGACTCTAGTATAATTCAACAGCTCAGCGGAGCTTCGCTCGGCATCAAACTGCTTGTGGCGATGAAGGACCATGCAAGATGACTATTTATAGCTGGTTTGCAGAATTCAAATGCGGTCGTGTGAGTCTCAGTGACAAATTTCGTGATGGTCGCCCGTTCACTGCAGTGAACAACAAAAACATCGATGCTGTGCGCCATAAGCCCAAAATAGACAGGCATGTGACATACCATGACATTCGGGCATCTTTACGCATAGGCATGAGTCAAATACAATAAATATTACACAAACATTTGGGTGTGAAAAAGCTGTGCCCTCGGTGGATCCCACACAATTTGACTGAGGCTCAAAAAACGGATCGCGTCATTTGGTGCAATGCCATTCTTACCAGATTCAACGAAGGGGCGTCAAATTTTGTGTGGGACATAGTAACAGGTGACGAAACATGGATTTATAGTTACGATACCAAAACAAAGCAGCAATCGAGCGTATGGGTCTTTCGAGATGAGCCGAAAGGTTTTTAGGTTCCAGTTTCTTACAAACATAATGTAGAACAAAAATTTTATATATGCTTCTACTTTTGTACAGGTGTAACAGTTATGTTTATGGAAAAAATAAACGTATAAACGTAAACGTAAAAGGTAAAAAAAACCTTAAACGCCGTATCATATTGCTCCACGATAATGCCAGTTCTCACATGGCCAGACAGACAAATGAATTTTTGAAGGTGAACAACGCTGACTTTGTGAGCCATCCCGCGTACAGTCCCGACCTTGTGACTTTTATTTCCAAAATTAAGAACCAGTCACGCGGTCAACGATTTTCATCACCTGAAAAGGCTGTCGAAGAGTATGAAAAATATGTTTCAGAGATTATCACGAAGGAGTGGCATAAATGTTATCAAAATTTGTTCATTCGTATGAAAAAGTGTATTAATATTTAATATTTTGAGAAACAATAAATTAATTTCTGACCATTTATAGTATCTTTTTCTTATTAATTCCGGAAACTTATAGTGCGCCCCACTTATTATTCCTTTAAATGTAAATTAATTTAATTTTTTAAGTTATATATTATATACACCTATAATAATTAATTATCAACAAAATATATGTCCCATTTCGGTTCGGACCATTATCCGTCATGCTGACCAACCAAGAATTTCAAATTTTCTTCGACGTCCTGGCTTCATCACAATATTTTCCTTCGTCATTAGCGAGAGGTATTGGTACCAAACTTTCACTAATGTACTTAACTTAAAATTGAAGTGAGAGGTAAATGCCGCGGATTCAAACCGTTGAACTTTTGAGATCCGCAATTGTTCTCCCACTTCTCTACAACCTATTTTCATTAAAAACTTTAATTCAGTTCAAAAGCCAATACAACTACCAGCAGATAAAACACCACACTTTAGCATGAAAAGGCGCTCTTAAAATCTATACGTGCGTAATCAGTATAATGCTTTTTCCCTTTTGTCACATCAAAGGTCCCAGTACTTGAGCCCACCGACAATAATAATGCAGATGACTATGATACGAACTTTATACCAATGGTAAGATCATTTATAGAGAAAATATTTTATCAAATGCAGTTATATGTTTGTCGCTCTATACATAAATTACGAGCAACCATAAAATACCCCTGATGACGCGACTCTAGAGTCACATTATTTTTGTATGATAGCAGTATTAATCATAGTAAGTGCATGTTGTTCCTATACAAGAGAAATAAAGTCGTAGTGACATAATCATGCTTTTGCAAGTTAAAAAAAGCGGCTTTATTTGACGTGTGCTTTACATAAAGGACAAACAATAGTTTGTTATTATTACTGACGCAAAGATCAAACACAAATGAAGATTCTCTTGATCTGACTGGACTGGAACCAGTGTCTGTTGTCATGACATGGTCACCGCTCTTAACCAACTGAGTCAGCAGACCTTTCGAACTTCTTTATGTGTTTGTTACTTTATTACTTAACGCTGGTTTTAAAAAGCTTTTTTCGCCGTCCGCGCACCTATGAGAAACTTATGAAGTTACGCAGTCAGGTACCTTTGCAACTAATATGAAAAAAACATGGTAGAAAAACTCAAATAAATAACACAAACAATAGACCAAATAGAAAATAGTAATTGCTATAATAACGATACAAATGAAAAAAGACATCGAAATTGTCCATAAAATTTTATATGCCTTATCCCGTCATGGACAGAAACACAACGTAATAAAGCCACGTATTCGTCAAAAATGCTTTAAATACGTTAAAGTCATACAAATGACACAAATTACATGAAACAAATACTGTATAATGTAGAATTTTATATTTTTAATTTTCTCCGAAAAATCTTTAAAGCTCTCTCTTAAAAAGTTGTAATTTATTACATAAAAATAATCATAACGACCATCATCATCGATCCATGAATCGTCTCACTTATGAGCACGGTTCTCCTTAAGGAGAGAGCTCAGGCCATAGCCCGTCACGCTGGCTCTATGCGGGTTAGACACTTCATAGATTTTGCTAAGGTTGTGTACTTTGATCGAAATTCTCATCACCATTCTTTCCATGGCAATGCAATTAAATATTCCTTAAACATTAGTACAACTATCAGAATAGCTCGAAATGTCGACCTCTCAATCGAGAAGCGATGTTTATGGATATGGATATATTATAGGTAGAAATCTATGGCACTAGCACGGGTGGCGCTACGGTAAAAAGCCGTTAAAATAAAAAATAAAGATCTGCTTCAGAGACATAGAGACAATCGTAACTGCTGCCTCGCTTTGTATCTCAATTGGGAATAAATAAAACTAGTTTAATGTAAATCACAAAAATTTGAGGGACGCTGCCACTGCGCCCGTCACTCTGAGACGTAAGTTGACAAGTCTCATATGCCTGTAATTTCACCAGCACCCTTATTGTTCAAAACCGGAACACAGTAATGCTGACATTACTGTTTGGCGGCATAAATAGAAAAGGTGGCAGTACTTCCCTCGACGAAAGCTTTCACAAGGAGCTCTACTGCTATTGAAATTAAAATTGAAATTATTAATACTGCGATTAATATAATTTCATGCATTTGTCTCGGTTAGCACACAAGATCGAAATTTACGACAGGATAGTTGCTTCTTGTTGTAAATTCAGATAAATTGGACGCCATTACATGTGTCTCCTCCAAGGAGACTTCACCCAACGCATAAATATATGAAAAAGTAGTAATACTTTATCATAATTTTACAGTGAAGTGGAAAAACCTGCTCGCAATGGGATTCTATTGAAAAACGTGGCAAGAGGCTTATCGGTATCTCAGTCAGATCGAAGGAATTTTCCTTTATGTTTGTTCGATCTTTGTTGTATCAATAATAATAACATAGTAGTGGAGTATTTTCACAAAAGAATATATATAAATATGATGCTAAAATAAATATTACATTAATATAGCAACTACTCTTGTCTGTCTCTGGTAGCTCTAAAGGTACCTGATTGAATTAAGAAACTTTCATAAATTTCAAAAAAGCCCTTTAAACCCAATATAAAGTTCTGCAGCAAGCACATAGAGAAATTCATAAGATCAGCTCACTCGATCTGTTGCTCAGTTTGCAAAAGCGGCAGCCATGGTGAGGCAACAGATGGTGGTTAGAGTCCAGTCAGATAGGAGAAATATTTAACAAATTAGTGGAGTATTTTCACAAAAAAACCTTAACGTTTATACTTGAAACAATAATGACTGACTTCAGTCATTATTTTACGATAAAGTGAAGAACTTTATTACACAAGACAACATACAAGACGTAGCAGACAAAACATTTTAACTTTTATCTTCCAATATTGAAAAATCTCATAAAGTCCGTACATATTATAAATCACACGAAGTTTTTGCCAAGACACGGGCTTCGCGTAATAATTGAATAGATTCTTCGTAACTCGGTCAACTACGAGAATTCTAAACTGACTGTGATCTTGACTGATTCTGTCTTTTGCGGAAGAAGGCTTTACATAATCTTGATGGAATATTTATAATCTTGTTATTACTATTGTATTGTTACGATCAAAATTGTGAGTATATTTAGCAGCAGTAGAGCTCCTTGTAAAAGAGTTCATCCAGGGAAGTACTGCCACCTTACCTATTCTGCCGCAAAGCAGTAATGTGAGCATTACTGTGTTTCGCTTTCGAGGGGAAGGGTCCTGGTGAAATTACACAGGCACATGGGACCTGTCAATTATATGTCTCAGGGTCATGGGAAACGCGCAGTGGCACTGCCCCTCCGATCTTTACAATTTATAGCTCTGAATGGGACTGTGTGTAGGCGTTTACCACCAGGTGCATGACGTTCTGTCGCTTGATATCATAAAATAATCTCAATATTTTCCACCCTTACAGGTGGAATATTTTTCAAATTAAAATGTGGTCACTGCTGAGGTACCCTCTTTCCAACCAAAAAATAATCATCAAAATCGGTTCACAAATGCCAGAGTTACCGAATAACATACATAAAAAAACAGTTGAATTGAGAACTTCCTTTTTTGAAATCGGATAAAAAATGTAGCTGACATGTTTGTATCTAACGTCACCGTGTACTCTGGTATGCTTTTATGTATTAACACTACTTACCTGTACTGATTTAAATGACTGATGTTGGTTCTTGACTTATATGCTTCGTCTTCAGAATTTATAGTCTAGGTGTTTAAGCTACTGGCAAAATAATTGTTGACTCTCATTCACTACGCTGATAGAGGCACTATAAAGTGTTATGGAACTCAATAAACTGCTACATAGCACAGTCCGCAAGGTCTATTTTAGGTTATTTTTTCCAAAATATACCTTTGATTCAATGATTGTAGTAGCAGTAGAGCTCCTTGTGAAAGAGTTCTTCTAGGGAAGTACTACCACCTGACTTATTTCTGAGACCAAGCAATGTAATTTCAGCATTACCGGTTTCGAAGGGTAAGGGTGCTGGTGAAATTACAGGCACATGGGACTTCTCAAATTTCATCTCAGGGCAGTGGTAGTGCCCCTCAAATCTTTGTGTATTAAAAATTAAAGCTCTGAGTGGCACTGGCAGTGCCGCACTGCACTATTGTGGACAGGCGTGTAGCTTACCATCAGGTGCACAACTTGTTCATCCCATCACTTGATATTAAAAAAAGAATACTGAAATTATCGATCCAAATTTTTTACGTCGTCCGTTTTCTTTCGTCCGTTTATGTGACGTTCTTGTTCTTTCTACACACCCGATGTGTATTATGAATCAGCATATGGTACGTAACTCCTAAATTACGTTCCTCACCTGTTATAATATACAAAATTATTATCATAAAATTCACTGGAAATTGTATACATACAAGATTTTCAATTAAGCATTTCATCTTACCTGAACGCTTCACGTACGAAAAATAAATCGAGACCTTCAAAAGCACCTTATTTAAATCCGACGTGGCCTCATCAATAAGGCTGAACCTACAAAAAAGTACTTACCTATGTAGAGATGTGGCTATACACATTCAAGTAAAAGTAACGCCTTTATAGTAACAGGTATGGTAACAGTTACTTGTTACATTAGGGAATGCCACACTAATAGCATAATATAATTAGCGATAGTATCTTCTACGGGTGCTTGCGTTTTGTTTCTTATCATAGTAGGTTAAAATTATACCGGAACCCTGACTACCACATTGAAATAGCGAAAAATGTTTTAAAATAAGTTCAATACATTTTAAGAAAACCGAAACGGAAATGATTGACGACAAGAAAACACAAGAGAAAACACGTATTTTTTTTTCGTAACTTATGAGCTAATTTAGTACACATCTGATTTTATTTTGTAGTAGCAGTAAAGCTCCTTATGCAAGAGTTCGTTTCTTTTAAGATGTTCGTATATTTAAATTATTTCTGCCGCCAAGCAGCCACCAATTGCACGCCTATTTCGCCCCGTCATTTGGTGACATAAAAAAAGGAAAAAAAACTTGACGGCTAAAAGACTCATAATCGAAACATAGCAGCTTTCAGAAACTGCTTAAAAATAATGTGTGTGTGTGTGTGTGTGTGTGTGTGTGTGTGTGATTAACATAGAATTTCGAAGGTTTATATGTCTTTTACAGTCACTCTCCACACTAGGAGTATCGAGTATCAATACTAGGTTCGAGACTTTCGTAAACATCCCTTCCTTACCATCATTATGGACGTATGGACTGTTTGGTGAGCGAAATTGGCGCCTTAACCTTTAGCAAGAATTTAAATGGCAAAAGAGAGAAAGAAAAACTTAAAAATGATGAAAAATTAAGTGAAGTTCTATGTATATTCCACATGTGAAAAAAACTTAACTTTGAAAAAAATATCATATAATATATATATTAAAAAAAAAGTCAATCATATGACGACTCGATGACAACGGTAGCCGATATAGTATATATAGACTAATTTTTATTGTTTCATACTTTATGTATTTGACTTGCAATACATACAATAGAAGAAAGAAAAATACAGATTAATAACATAGAAAGAAACATATCAAATCGACACCTTGGAGACACCTTGGGTCAATTGGCGCTACTAAGAGTTATGAAGCAGGTATTAAATGAATGACTTAATACATATAATCTGGAACACTGTTCAAAAATGTTTGTGAGTGCTACCAATTCTTCGTCTAGGTACCGGATCCGGTACATATCTGGGCAATAGGAGGAATGGTGCACCCGGGGGCGCTCCCCAAGGTTGCCTTTTGAGAACAGGTTGAAGCCTATGTCAGAGGCTGATCTGAGATCAGAACCTGACTGATAAGATCCCTGTACAGGCTTGCTTGCACAGGTAATAGTGTCCTTCTCGTATAACCAAATGTTGATAGAGAGGTGCACTATAACCTAGACGTAGCAATGAGATATGGGACTGTCCTACATAAGTGGTAAGCACGGATATGCTATAAAACGAGATTTACCGTTTTGAAATAAATAACGTTATTTCTGACAAACCATAACTCTAAGCTAACGAATAGATGCTACAACTTCATTATCTATGAAAATTATTGCAAAGAAACTTCAAACAGAAAGCGAAAGTGATAAGTTCTAATAATAATTTACAAATTTATAACATCCGAGAAGACCCTTAATTTAATTAACAAAATTAATTAATTAAAATAAAAGTCAGTAAGGTCGGGCGTACTCTTATTTTTGTATCTAAGAATCGTAATTAAGGACCGCAAGAACCCCTTTATACATCTTTTAGGGCGTGTAAAATTAAACAAAAATTTCACGCTTACGTTGAAATTTACAATGAGTTCTTTTGTCTAGTAATCAGTATCAAAATACATTACCGGTACATTGTAAATTATATATATATGTAGTATTATGTAAGTATTAGTAGCACCAAGGGATACACGAGTCATAATCAACCAATTACTTAATTGTATCTATTCGTGATTTAAGTGTTGGCATTATTTGTAGGTAGTGTGCCACCACTATATTAATGAGGAGTGCTGTCATTACTGAAATTCGAAAACTGCTTACGTAAACTGTGGTCAACGGTATTGGTTACTCTTTCAATCTCTATTTGATAGTTATAGCTACGTACTTGTAATGTGTGGCTATTTGTTGACCCCAATATATTAAAAAAATACGAAAGGTCAAAAATATTAGTCTATAGCAAAGTGACAGCAAATTAAGTCGTTCTTTTAATTGCTGACTAGCTTTGTTCCTTTAACGGAGAATAGATACCAGTGTTTCTGGTCCTACTTCGCTTAAACAATTAGTCACAGTTAGTCATGACCACGGAACCTTTAAAGGGCCTGAAACTTTGTTTGTTTGACAAAATAAATATACGCAAATTAAATCCTATCGGTCGACCCAAATACCGATGGAGGGACGAAGTAGAGAAAGACCTCTGCACCCTACACCCAGAGAACTGGGAGGAGATCACATAAAACAGGGCGCGCTGGCGCCAACACGTAGAGTAGTATATTTGCAGCAATTCAGTTGCGTTGCAATCGCGATGCACACACGGTGCAAACGCGATGCACTTTTTTAATGATTCTACATGAGAGCAACCGCCCATAAATTGCAAGTATCGCCATCCGTCGCGTTCGAACGGACTTGTTGCAACGTTCATGGTCTCGAAGGAATTGAAGAGGCGGGTGTCAACATCTTATAGCCGTGCAACTCTTTCCAACTATCTAAACATGGTTATAATTATTTATTAGTGCACTAGGGTTATCACTTAACCGACACACAACACTCACGATATCCGGCGACTTGTTGGGAGATACTTGATTTCACTTATATTTGCTGATGACTGGATCCCACTACAATTAAAGCTTAAAATCATCATCTCGGTTGAAATTCTGATTTCACGTACAATTCTTCTATACAAATGACACTTTGTAGACAAGATCTTGGGATTATGAAGCTCAATCCAGTGGTTTAGTCTTGATTTCGGCTATTGAGTTGATGTGTGAAAATTGTGAAGGGTTAAATATTCATTTATTAGTATATTAGTATTGAAAAATTTTAGTTAAAACGAAATTGTAGAAATATTTTAAAATATTTACAATAACTTTTTACATAAGGACTTATTTTACTACATTATTAAAATTAATTACAAAAGAAATATGATAAATTGAAATAATAATAATAACAAACATAAAAATGAGAGAAGGGCAATAAATACTCTCTCTCTCTCTCTCTCTCTCTCTCTCTCTCTCTCTCTCTCT